>NW_007414567.1:0-590 GCF_000475195.1 Diaphorina citri
TACTTTCATGTAATGATTTAAAATCAAGACTAGAGCCCGTTCTCCCTTTATTCCCAATATAATGTTAAAGTCACCCATTCATTTATTGGCCTTCCTCGGCGTAGCTTAACATAGGTAACGCTAAAACCGGTCTTAAATTAACGACTGAAGTGTTATCTAAAACTTTCTCGCTTTGAGTTCATAGGTCGTCGCGACAAATTTCGAGATCAGAGCTCATTTGTGTGAGAAAATGTAAAAAAAAAATCCCACAATTACTCAATTAACTTTAAGTCACCCATCTATTTATTGGCTTTGCTCGGCGTAGCTTAACATAGGTGACGCTAAAACCGGTCTTAAATGATCGACTGAAGTGTTATCTGAAACTTTCTCGCTTTGAGTTCATAGGTCGTCGCGACAAATTTCAAGATCAGAGCTCATTTGTGTGAGAAAATGTGGAAAATCTTTCTCGCTTTGAGTTCATAGGTCGTCGCGACAAATTTCAAGATCAGAGCTCATTTGTGTGAGAATGTAAAAAAAAAAAAATCCCACAATTACTCAATTAACTTTAAGTCACCCATCTATTTATTGGCTTTGCTCGGCGTAGCTTAACA
>NW_007414568.1:0-590 GCF_000475195.1 Diaphorina citri
CAAAAGTGCATCATTATTATAAATGGAAGGGAAATCTGTGATGAGTAGAGTAAAAGTCATGAGAATAGACCATCTCATCCTTCTTCCTAAAATGGTACATAGATTCCAGAAATAACTATCCTAAGCCACGGGATTCAATTCCAGATTTCCGATTTCGATTCCCGAGAACATTATTTTCTCCTTATTGAAGCTTGGGGCAACTGGTAGAGCTACACATTAATCATCTACCAGCTAAATTTGAGATTAACAACACTCAAGAAACTTCGCTGTCCTATTTAACCGAACAATTCCTCATTTTTCTTCTTATTCCAGGTCTGAATCGGTCTGCTTTCGACAACAAGACGGTCAGTTTCGAGGAGCACATTACTTGCGAGCACAACATGTATCATTACTTGTACTTCATAGTTCTGGTCAAAGTTAAAGACCCTACGGAGTTTACAGGACCCGAGAGTTACGTGTATGCTATGGTCAAGGTACGTGTGAGTTGTGAACGAAGGAAGTGAGGTGGGATCAATTCCTAAAGGTATTGACCTTGCCATCATAGGCGATTTAATGCCTGGTCTAATTAATGTTTTTTTTTTTCAATTGTC
>NW_007414569.1:0-590 GCF_000475195.1 Diaphorina citri
GGCCGTTCCGAGAACAAAACCTCATCTGTTTAGGATTAAGTTCTTCCTGAACAGGAATCGAACTTGTCCTCTCCGATTGTTTCTTAAGGTGTGTTCAAATATAGTCGAAGCCGCCGATCGACGAGGGGAATCTATGCTGTCGAGGCAGCATACGGTTTCAGTCATTATAATTATTAACTAACACTTTATTAGGATTTTACAATATTTACAAACAGGTACACACAACAAAATAACAAGAAATTAACAAATAATGAAAACGAAAATTGAATAAATAAAGAAAGAAAAAAAAATGAAAAATCCTAACTCAGGGGCGGGATTAATGCCTAGGACATTCTCTTCCATCCAACCCCTATTCAGTCGATAGTAGATCGACGGCGTCGACTATGTGTGGATACAGCTTTAGAACTGGACACATGAAGTGTCGAAAGTTATTCCTTTAGAAGCGGCAGAACTCAAATGATTCTTAGCACTCCTTATTTCAAGTTGTTTCTCATAAGGATGACGTTTTATTTATAAATAATCCCCGTTTATATTAATCTATCAATGCAGCACCAAGAGATTGCCACTTATCTCGAAGTAACCTTCATTAA
>NW_007414570.1:0-590 GCF_000475195.1 Diaphorina citri
CCCCCCCCCGGTATAAAATGTACGCCAAAGCGTCCGGAAATTGTTACGAAGAACTTTTTTAACACGCGCGGCTCTTAACTTTTCCAGACAGGTGGATTTTTTCCGAGAAAAACACTGGTGAATATAGTGAACATTTCTAATAATAATAATAAAATTAGAATAGTCTTTTTATATCAGTTGGCATTGGAGCGTAGAAGAAGTTGAATCCGCAGTAAGCCTCAAAGACAATAAATGGAACTTGGGCACGACGCAAAACATAACTTACATTTCTTCTAACGTCCGAGTCACACATTGGAGAGTCCGCACAAAACAAAGATGAATAAAATCCCAACAATAGTCACAAAGAATGTGAAAGCTAAAAAAGTAAAAAAGAGCTTTCGATATTCTCAATACTGTCCATATTTTCTCATCCGATCATAAACATTTCTTCTGACGTCAGAGCAATTAAAAGACGTCGCTTTTGGCAAATATAAATACAGAAAATACAGAAGAATTCTCCAATATCTGCTCGTTTTTTTGAAAGAGGAGAAAATTCTACCCCTTGCTTTCCTTCCATATCTTCCTTTCCCTTCACGTTTCTTCCTCTTTAT
>NW_007414571.1:0-590 GCF_000475195.1 Diaphorina citri
TCAAAAGAGCCAGTGTTATTGTCTGTGGCTTGACAGGGCTGGTTTTGTCTCAGTTTTACGTCCTCCAGCGAGACAAGAATTCGTGGAATAGGCCACAGACTTTGGGCAGGGCACCGCCATCCAATCCTGTCCTTTGCCTTAATTACTTTACCACAACCTGATCTTTTACCTACTCATGGCCACAGACCCTCATGTCTATTGTCCAATTCACGAAAGAAGTCAGGGAAAAAATGTGCCCTTTGCCAAATAATTCTGTACGTTGTATGTATTTAAGACTCAAGCCAAACATAAACATATGTAGGTATTATTTTCTGACAGCACTATGTGTAGGTAGGACACACCCATTTTTGATGCCTTTTACTGGTTCAAGGGTTTCCCATTTAAAACTATTTGAATTTGTGTAGTTAAAGCCATGTTTTTAACAACCTCTTTGGTTGGTCCAAGAGTTCCTGGGATTTATAAATAGTTGAACCCCAACCACCCAACCTGACTTCTTGTATACATTGGACTCCAACACCCATTTTACCCTCCAAACGACTCCCATATACCGACCAAATGCAATATAAGCAATGTTGTCATGTCATAAACGT
>NW_007414572.1:0-590 GCF_000475195.1 Diaphorina citri
GTGCAGGGGCAAACAACCCTGAAAGATGGGTCGAGCTTGTACGAATTTGTGTATTTTTATTTTAACAACTTGAGGTGTACATAGAGAAATTTCACAAAAAATAATACCCAGAATTCGTACCAAAGAAAAACAAGAAGAATGAGACGAAGAAGAAAGAAAGAGACGAGAAAGAGGAGAGGAAAGAAGACTTTTTATTTTATCTTTTTTTTTACAAAAAGGACATCTCACAAGGGAGGTAGATAAAAGTAAAAAAACTGTCACTAGACTAAGCTCTTACGTGACGCAGTTTTTACTTTGTAAAACGAAGAAGGAGAAGAAGAAAAAGAAGAAGAAGAAGAAGAAGAAGAAGAAGAGGAGGAGGAGGAGGAGGAAGAGAAAAAAAAAAGAAGATAAAAGAAGATCATCTCCATTTTTTTCTTCTCTCTTTCTCTCCCTTTTTCTTCTCTCATCCCCCCCTCTCTCTTTCCCATTCTATCTTTTTTCTTTCTTCATCAATTTCTTTTTTGTCACCTTTTTTTACAATCCCAGTGGTCCAGTCGTTAAGGCTTTGGATTCATAACCAAGGGGACTGCGGTTCGAATCTCACCAAC
>NW_007414573.1:0-590 GCF_000475195.1 Diaphorina citri
GATTACCTACGTCAAGACATATCACACTATCTAGCAATCTAGATCATGACGTCATTGGCTCAGCTGGTTATTACCCGAGTCTTCCGAAGAGAAATCACGATGGTCTTGACTCTGAGAAATAATGATGTAAACCATCACGGAGAAAGAATGGTAAAGGACCGAAAACAATGGATCAATCTTGATTTCTTTGCAGTGTTGGTCTGCTGTTGTATTCACACATCATTTCTAGCGTTCTAGACTACAGTAACTTCAGTTGTAAGTGCATCAAGTTGTTCTTTTGTCTTGTGATATTTTTCTTCGATATAATTTTTAAAACTCAACTACTCTTGTTGTTAGACCGTACTTAAGACTTTGGGGGGGGGAATAGAATATACCTTGTTTATCCTGCTCGAATAGGACTGAAAAGTCCCTTTACCCCAGCAGTCTAAACAAGGTCTCGTATATTTGATGGGTTAAAGGATAATACATGTATCAGTAATTCAGTATACCGGTCAGTAACAAAAGACTTATGGGTATTTGCTAGTACGATTTTTGTGTGTGTTCTGTTAGTCCGCTTATAAATCACTCGTAAAAATTGTGAAGCCAAAACC
>NW_007414574.1:0-590 GCF_000475195.1 Diaphorina citri
TTTAACAGAACTAAATACATTTTGGATGAGGAAAGAGCCCAGGCGAAGAAATTGGAGGCACTTTATACCCTTGTTGATCGGATTGTTGATCGGAGTGCAAACCCCTTGTTGATTCAACCGATCCGATCGGTTGATATAATGAGACAAGAGACAACCCAGTTCCAGGGCGAACCTTATCCCTAACAGATAAGGTTCGTTCTCAGAACAGTTGGCTTTCTCCTATCCTGTCTTCCTTCTCCCTTTGAATTTGGGACGATAAGACCTTGCTGTTCCCTCTCTTAAACGTCTTCAGCAAGACTCATTAGGGTCTACAGTACCACTGAGCTACCACTTGAAACGCCATCGCCAGTACAGAAGAGGTCTGTAGGTATTTCAACAAAATTGACTCTGTCACAAACACAGAAAGTTATCGTCGTGGGAGGTGATAGATTGTCTGGGAACTGTTAAGAAATGAGAAGCTAGCACATAGCACAGGTGTAGTGAGAAAGTTCCAAAACAGTTTGAGACGAAACGAGTAGTAGCTTTAGTCACAAAGATAACAAATTAACAAAGTAGATTCGTAGAAGCTTAACCCATCCTTTAGGGCTGTC
>NW_007414575.1:0-590 GCF_000475195.1 Diaphorina citri
AAAAAAAGAGTCAATATTTAAAGTAATAAAATGAAAATTTCAATGTTTGTTCTTTACACATACACGAGAGTAATATATACCTGCCTAGGTAAATATATATGTGCCCAGGTAGATATATATGTCCTTATGTAAATATCCAGTATGTTTAACAATGTATGTACACCTACCTATCTGTTGATGTGTACAGTGTGCCCTTGTCCGATGGAAACATGAAAAAATTCAAAAAAAGGAGCTTTTCCGCGGGAAATATAGAACCAGAAAAATGTCAAAAATATCGAACAGAGGGAGAAAGTGTTGTCAGTTGACCACACAATGTTGCCACTAAAAGCATCGTAAAAATGACAACATCGCATTCACATTGGCAAAATAACAATTCATTTCTTGTCAACTTTAGTGCTCAGTACGGTGGTTGATGGTTCGAGTCCAAGATATGGTTGGTGGTACAGTCACGACAGGCCTTACATTTCAATCAAGGAATCAAATTTTAGTGAAAAGCAGTCAACCACCTTATCACCCTGTATTTATAGGTCGGTATGGAGAGAGGTTAAGGGTGGGTACATACGTACATTATAAAAAATACATGCAGTGGG
>NW_007414576.1:0-590 GCF_000475195.1 Diaphorina citri
AATAAATTCATTACCTAATAGTGGATCTTTTAAATTTTAACAAACTGATTTGCCGCAGCTCCACCGGTATCGGAATTCGGAATGTACATGTAATAATGTTAGGGTGCTGTGGGTGGTCTCTAATCTCTGAAGGAAAACTAGACCAAATTAACAGCAGATTTTTTTTCTCTCAAATTTTACATTCGTCTAATTTTAAGCTACATATTTTTTAAGAGTGAGAAATTGAGAATCAATGAAGCGTAGGTTCTTCACACATGGGAGGAATATGACAACTTTGTTATTCTGTTTGACTTCTGCCAATTTTGAGGATCAAATTTCTTGAACATGGTAAATTCAAATCCATAGATATTTTCTTTAGCAATGGTTAGATATTTTGTTTAGGAATGGTTAAATATTTAAATAACGATTTTCTTTATGGCTTCTGCTGTAAAACAAACAATTCATATCACATAATTGAGAACAAGTTTAAAACTACAAAAAATGTCCTTGACATTAAAAAGAAGCAAACTGAGCTAAGCGTGGTAGTTCAAAACCCTGTTGGGTCAAATAAAAATAAGCCTGGAAAACGGCTCATGGGGGAATCCAAATAA
>NW_007414577.1:0-590 GCF_000475195.1 Diaphorina citri
AAAATGTATTGAGAAAATTTCCTAAAGAAATATCATACCTAGATTTTTCCAAAATCTCGTCAAATTCGTGCAAATTGTCCGAGAATTATGGCAAAACAAGCAGACAAACAGATTTACAACACGGACATACTAAATGCAAATCCGTCGAGTTAAAACTTAGAACTCTTTGTCAAAGTGTCTAATAGGATAAAAAAAAGAAGAAAAAACTTAGAACTCACTTCTTTCTTTCAATAAAATTCGCAATAATGAAGCTAACTGTTTTGGACTTTTCATTCAAATTGTTGTCTTGTTTTCCAAACAAAGCATGCTTATCGTTTCATTTATTGTTTTGAAGGATGTCTCCAATCCAAAGATTATAATTGTCTACCTGTAATAGTGTCATAGCTATTGTTAGATTTGTTGAGTACCTAGTTTACTTACGTTAATAGTCACCTCAATTTTACATACACATATTATGTAGGTACATCTGGTACATACTTGTACATAGTTAGGTTTAATAGTAATATTGCAAGGAGACTGATAGCAAACAGAAACAGGGTAATATAGATAATAATAATAATAGTGCTTATTTATACTGCTCGCATAGGACT
>NW_007414578.1:0-590 GCF_000475195.1 Diaphorina citri
ATAAAATATCTTTTGTATTATTTAGAAAATGCGAACATAACACTGAAGATTTAAAATTATTGGATTTTTTTACCCCATTATTAGCGAATAAGGCCGGCCATTCACTACCAGGTAGGACAGGCGTACCTGTAAGATCTACTAGTCTACCTGATAGTGAATGGCCGGCCTAACTTTATGAAATCTGTTTAATAAAACATTTAATTCATTAGCAAAACACGCGATATTTGTCACCAGTTTTACGTCTTCAGTGTCTTCACTTAAAATTACAACAGTCCATGAGAGATGGTTTGGTAGATTATTATTTAACGTCAAACAATAAATAGAGTTTAGAGTTTAAAAGCATTAAATCTCACGGCACGCCTAAAACACCCAACACACGATCCGGGGTTCGATTCCAAGCAAAAAAGAAACCTCGTTTTTCGGGTTTTAACAAAATCTCAAGGCACGTTTTAACAAAATTTAACAACCCAACACGTTTAAGGTTTGTCAAACGGCCTACGGACTACTGGTCGCGCATTACAAGACATACTTGAACGTGTTATCAGAGGAATGCATCATTCGGTCTCGCTGATAACAGACACACAGCTGTG
>NW_007414579.1:0-590 GCF_000475195.1 Diaphorina citri
ATAATAATAATAATAATAATAATAAATTGTATCGAAATGGTCAAAAAATGGTAATTGCTAGTGGTTCACTGAAAAATGGAACTTAGAAAAAGGGCTACTACGAGGCCTCCTTTGGCCCAATCTCTTCCAAAGAGATAATTTCCTTCAAGTGTTAAACATTTCTGCCAAATTTCATCAAAATCGGACAGGCCGTTCGGGAGTTATAGCAAAACAAAGAATTTATTAACAGGGTCCCGGAAGGTCCAATCTGGCTTAAAATCTAATGAGCGAATTTCCTTCGCTAGTTGAACATTTTTGCCAAATTTCCGTTCAAGAGCTGTGGTGAAAGAAACAATATTGGGTGCAAATATCGTCGAGTTAGGTAAAACTTGGATCTTTCGTTCAATTACACCTGCGTGTGCTTATAAAACCGGACTTAAAAAAGTACATGAACTTGAAGAAGTACTTTGTACTTTCGGAAGATTTAAAGGAGGAAATGGTCGTAGATACTGAAATGCCAGAAATGCTGCCAGTTTGAATGAGGAAGGAGAATGGAAAATTACGAATGTAACTCAAATAAGTTTGTTTCAGTTCTCTTTAGAACTACAAAA
>NW_007414580.1:0-590 GCF_000475195.1 Diaphorina citri
AAGTTTTATGTTAGCAACATTATTGGCAAACTAATAATACGCCAAAAATTTTATACATCCCCGTTTCCTATCCTGCCCCCTTTTTCCCGAGGAAATTTTGAAAACTTTAAGAACGAAAACTTTGAAGTTAAACACAGGGTGGCCAATAAATCTGGATATATGAATAATAACAAAATATTAAAAATATCAATTTCAGCATGCCATGAAGTTTTTATCATTTGGTTAAGTTTTAATAGGGTCTTTACCTTACCAAGTTTTTAGGGTTGTTGCCTTCGTTTTGATACCTTTTTTATGGTCAGTTAAGTTTTAGGTATTTGCCTTTGTTTTCAGAGTATCTACTGATTGGTAAGGTTTTCAACAGTTTCACTTTATATTCCCATTCCCACACATGGCCTTGATGCTTACGTGTGAATAAATTAATTTTTTCATTGTATTTTTGTTTCTCTTTATTTTCCTGAAAAGTATAAAAGTACTTATGTATAAGTAACTGGAAACATAATGAATTAGTGGTTAATGGAGTTGTATAATTAGGTATAAAAATAAACTCATTATTATGCAAGAGCATTTTGTTATTACGTATTAAGTTTTTT
>NW_007414581.1:0-590 GCF_000475195.1 Diaphorina citri
TACGTACATAATATAATACATTATTACACCTTAGGACAGGTGATAGCTTTCGTTAATTAGTTAATGATAGGTATTAGTTGTAACATACTGGCATCTGTGTGGATAGTTACATGTACTTGTATGTGAGAAAGACACCTACTTGTTGTACAATTACATCCTAATTATACATTCCCATTATAGGTACATATCTAGGTACACGGAGAGAAAGACTCGGGTGCCGGAAGCCTAACCGAGTGCCTGGGTGCCGACACTCTAATATTGAATTCTATATCACTAAGCTCAACACTTTACTATAGAATTTCAACAACCTAAATGATGGGAAGTAACCCAATGATAGAGTTCTTCCACCCTAAGTTCCATAAACTTGTGGGCACCCTATCACTATTTTTTTTTTCCTCAGAGTAGTGTAGTGTATAAGTAAGTACCTACTTACGTATTTACTAGGTATTACACATAGGGACATGGGACAATAGGGACATAGGTCTCAATAGTCTCATCCTACCTAAAAAATCCTCAAGTAATGAATTAGTACTGCTTGCTGCGGAATTGTCAACCGTGTCCAACATGTACTTAGACAACCAATACTTACT
>NW_007414582.1:0-590 GCF_000475195.1 Diaphorina citri
CATTACGCGAGGTATCTGAAGCTAGCGTTGGTGCTACCGTTGATACATTTGTGAATTCGGGGTTTAGTTCGGAGAAAACCTCTTTCCAGATCATTCCGCAACCGACATTACCAAAACCAGAGGTCAAGGAATTGCCGACTTCTAGTTTGATCAAAGTTCCCTCTACACATTCTACGGTCTCTGCCTCCAAGTCCTCCAGTTGTGCATCTAGCTCACTGGAATTATTTTCATCAGAAGACAGCATACATTATTATGTTGACAAATACGATATTGACTTTGAACAAGAGTGTGGTAGAAAGAATCTGAATCGTACCAAATATTTGATACAAACGAGTTCAAACAGGAGTCCCAGGCTGAGAACAGCTAGGACGGATTCAACATCTGCGTTATGCCTTAGATTGAAGACGAAAAGGCAGCCTTTGAATTCGAACAATATTTATGAACTCCTTAACCAAGAGACTTCGGATGAAGAGGAGAGAGAATCGTTCTGTCACTCTCCCACAGTGATTGGTAAGTTATAATGTCAATCAAGAATAGGTCAATAGGTAAGTTCTATTGCCAAGTCAAGACATTTTCCTTGAAGTACGTAG
>NW_007414583.1:0-590 GCF_000475195.1 Diaphorina citri
GTACCGGTACCCTGTATAATAATCCAGATCGACCAGTCGGACCCTGTACAATAATAACTCCCGTGAACTTTTCTTTCATTATTTTTGAAATCCTGCCAAGAGTTTTCATTGTTTTATATTATTATTTTATTTTTTATAGGAATTTCTGTTACGTACCGTGCTGGAATCAAAATTTCATATCTAAATACGAGTAGGTATACCGGTAATATTTCATCTAGAGATTCTAGAGGTAGAAAGTAGAAGAGTGAAGACACTGTTTCCCTAATCTATCTTCTCTTTACAGGGTGAAACATAAAGCTCACGGCTCTTTTCTTGTAGGCTTTCAGGGTGTCCCTGTCCCTAAAGTGACGTTAAACGGCTTAAAAATAATAATCCCAGCCTAGTTATCTTGGAGGGTATCGCGTCTGCCTTGTAAGCGCAAGGTCGCGGGTTCTATTCCGACACAAGGCGGATTTCATCCTACATGGACAAGTTTCGCTCTCGGAACGGCTGGCTTGTTTCTATTCTGTTTTCTTCTCTCATCGATTTCAGAACGATAAAATCCTTTCCAGACGGGAATCGAACCCGCGACCTAGCGCTGGCAAAGCAGA
>NW_007414584.1:0-590 GCF_000475195.1 Diaphorina citri
TGTGGAATGTGGAGAGAGAACTGAACTGCGTAAGTAAAAAGCAAATTTTATGAAGATAGGAAAATAACCAAAGGAAAACGAACCGGGCCAACATCAATACCAACTTAAAATTCTCTAGGTGTGTCCACACATAGTCAACCGGCCGTCGATCGACATCGATTGATGTTGACTAAACCGTCTACACGGCCTCGAAAACATATCATCTCGTAGATCGACGGCCAGTCGACCATGTTTGGACACACCTTTACAACAGAACTCGGACTTTGTCTCAGTGATCTTCCTCCGCTTCATGCTCGTTTATATTTTGAAGCCCTGGTTATTTTGGGACCCTAATCCCTAAATGGGCTACCTATTCTAGAAGGATAGGATAGAATAGGTTTTCCTTATTTATCATGCTGAGATATAGGACTGAAAAGTCCTTTTACCCCCGGTTTTAATCGAAGAAAGTAAACCAACCTCGTTTAGTTTTATGCTTGGCTACTTGGTGTGGGTCCAAATGAGTCTAACTTACAACTGAGCCAAAGCCAATAGCTCCTTCAAATATTGAATTTCTAACCCGAACTTGTGTACTTATTACAGAGGAACCAAAG
>NW_007414585.1:0-590 GCF_000475195.1 Diaphorina citri
TGCTATTCTTTGTGGTTAAGTTATTACATCACAGCTTTTTTTGTGCTTATTGCAATATTATGTACAAGATTTTCCTCACTATGTTTGAATGAATGGTAGACTCAGATAAAAGGTCATTTCCCCTGACATTGCAGCCTTTGAAAGACATTTTGAACTCGTAGAACTTCAATGTGATTTCTCAATTTTTAGCCTTAAAAATTGAGAAATTGAGAAATCACATTGATTGATCTCAGGTACCATAAGCTTAAAACAAAACAATACAATCCTAGAACTTATAGTTCAGAGGAAAAAAGATTTTCAAAGCTTGTCTCTGAAGCCTTCCATAGATAGAATAACTCTGCATGGGTATATAAGTATATATGAGTAGGATCGAAATGAAACATCGCATCTTCAGCGGTTACATTATTATCAAGGAAGTTCAAATGCCATATTGCCATGGCGCCATACTTTTTTGCCATATTTTAGCCAAATTTGGAAAAATGCCATAAAAAGCTTAAAAGGCCTTATTTTGCCATACATTTTGCAATATTTTAAGCATTTTTAGGTCATTTTGCCATACATTTTGCCATATTTTAACATTTTTAGGGGAA
>NW_007414586.1:0-590 GCF_000475195.1 Diaphorina citri
TATTCTCCTTCATCAAACTTCCTGCTTTTAATGGTAATTCGAATTTTTCCCCCTAAATTCCTATAGCTCTGCTTTTTTTCATCCTCTCATACCATTTCTGAGTAAATAACTACTAGATAAAATAATAAATAAATGTACATAATAATAAAAATAAATAATAAGCAGGTTAGCACTGAGTACCTTAGAAACTTTTATCTTGAACTTGAAATGCGTTTCTCTAACTTCTTTTTCTTTAAAATTTTCAAGGAGAGAAGGCGCGTGTGATACCAAGGAGTAGAAGAGAGAGGGAAGGTGTGATTGAGATCTTTTTCTTTAAAATTTTCAAGGAGAGAAGGCGCGTGTGATACCAAGGAGTAGAAGAGAGAGGGAAGGTGTGATTGAGAGAGAGAGAGAGAGAGAGAAAGAAAAAGAGAGGGAGAGAGAGAGTACGCTTGATCTCTCTTTTTCTTTCAAAAACTATAAAATTAGGTATTTAATTCTAAAAAAGAAGTAAAAGCAGCATTTTTTTTTTCTAACAGGTTTGACAGAGGGAACTGTAACTGCTATGGTCTTATCGTCCCGAAATTGAAGAGAGAAGGAAGACAGGATAG
>NW_007414587.1:0-590 GCF_000475195.1 Diaphorina citri
GCGATGACGTCATAATTTATGACTCCCGCTTTGTTTGTTTGTGCGCAAGCGTTTCTGCGCATTTTGACGTGAAATCTGGCGTCACAATTCTTTGAACTTTTTCATTAGAACGGCAATTAAAAATTGAATTTTCGACCTTTTAAAGTTACTTTTTCGGAGTTTTGACTATTTGGATTTTTCACAACTTTTTACGTAGGAATCGACCTTTTATTAATAATAATTTTCCCAATTGCAACTCCTCCATTGGATAATTGGATTTTTCACAACTTTTTTCGTTGGAATTGACCTTTTATTAATTATTTTTACCCATTTGCAACTGCTCCATTGATCTAGGTATTCTAGGTATTCAGTAGCTACAGGGGTTTTACGTCGCGCCGCTAATTAAGGTCTTGTCATGACGGGGGTTTTAGCCTCCATTCACCAACAAGCTACCCGCCTCCTACCATTAACCTCACCTAACCTGAGTGGGGAAAAGCCAGCAGCAATGGAGGAGTTGCAATTGGGAAAATATTTTTAATAAAAGGTCGATTCCTACGTAAAAAGTAGTGAAAAATCCAAATCTGAGGTCAAAACTCCGAAAAAGTAACTTT
>NW_007414588.1:0-590 GCF_000475195.1 Diaphorina citri
TAAGAAAAAATATATCTAGGTATGTAATGTTTTAGGTAGCTACCTCGGAAATATTTAGAATTGAATAACGAGAGTAGGTATTATTATGAATTGAATAGATAATTCCATCTTTCCATCACAAGTTTGCCTAATAGGTACCTATATACAATGTGCAAATGTACATACCTAGATACCTAGTCCCTACAAGACTATAAGTTTACTACATTTTCCAAACTATTCTTTTTCGCCTCTTGTATCCCTTTTCTACAATGAACATAACAATAAATTGAAAGTAAAAATTCAAACACACACACACAAAAAAAAGTTTTCAACCACATTTTTGTGAAAGTTCAACAAAATCAACGAACACATTGATGAATAATTCATTGAAGATGTGAAAGAAGAAGAAGAAGAAGAAGAAGAAGAAGAAGAGGAGGAGGAAGAGAAAAAATTGAAGTCTTTATTAAAGTGTTGCGTGAAAACCTGTTGCGATGAGAAACCTATACAACGATATGTTGTACAACACATGGACGAAAATGATAATGGCATACCAAACTCCACATCGCATCGGGAGCAGCAAGTACAACACGTTTGAACAAAAACAATCGGTC
>NW_007414589.1:0-590 GCF_000475195.1 Diaphorina citri
AGAGAGAGACACAGAGAGAGATTAAGGTAAGTAAAGTAGGTATTAGGTACCTTTCAGATAGTAAGAGAAAGAGATACAGGAAGAAAATGTGTGTGAGAGAGAAAGAGAGAGGTAAAGAGAAGGGAAGGGAGAGAGATAGGGAGACGAGAGAGGGAGAGAGTAAGAGAGAGAAGGAGTGATCACTTTCTAAGATCTTAGAAAAGGAAAGAAGGTACTTCAGACTCTAATCCCTTAATCCTTTGAAACTAGAAGAAAATCCTTGAGAGAGAGAGCTAGAGAGAGAAAGAGAGAGACAGGGAGGGAGGGAGAGAGAGAGAGAAACAACGTTAATGGCATAACATTAGTCGAAATAGAAGAATAAGAGATAAAAAAAAGCACTGATCTCTCTCTCTCTCTCTCTCTCTCTCTCTCTTTCTTCCCCTCTCTTTCTTTCTACCTATCTACATTATATCCTGAAATTTTAGTCATTCATCAAAGTCACTACAACCTCAGTGGTAGTATTAGTCTCACTACAGATGTGGAGGTTGGTGGTTCGACTCCAAGCGTTGTCCGAATTTTTAGCCTAACTAGTTATCTAAACTAGCACATTG
>NW_007414590.1:0-590 GCF_000475195.1 Diaphorina citri
GAAGTTCATGGGACGCATTCCACTGATCTTTGTGTGATTATCCTAATAGACCTGAACAGCCTCCATATTAAAGCTATTTACCTGGCTAACAATTTCAACATCTTCATGGTTGTTATAGGAATAGTAGAATTACAAAATACTGCCAGGTCAAAGGGTACTTGGCTGTCTAATATATTCTATTCTAACACAAGTCCACCCATATCTAATAGACTAACACATATCTAGTAGACATCAGAATCATTGAAAGTTACCTACTCGACACCAAAGATGAAGTTACCGCCATCGCCATAAGGATGCGTTCACAACAATGGTGCGATGAGTTCAGGATTTTACGGAAGTAAATGAAAACAAAATGTACCTCACTAATTCAATTACCTAAAAATATGTACTTAGAATGTATGAGGATTTGGTCACAGTTGGCATACAACATACAATTTCAAGAGCAAAACAGCACACAAGTTGCACCTTTTTATGACTTTACCTATGAGTAGGTACTTATTTATGATGAATTGATGGTGTTACTTGGAGTGAATAGAAACCATCTCTACTACAACTACCTAGTATGAAACAACAATAAATTCACACAGCTA
>NW_007414591.1:0-590 GCF_000475195.1 Diaphorina citri
ATTTATCAGTATCATATACAAAATAGATGAGTTCAGCAGGTTCAGCTACAAGGATACTATTTACCACGCTGTGTTGCGAGTTCTCTTCCCCATTGTGGTCGACATTACGGCAATGTTGTCGAAAATAACTGTGTACCGAATGAAAATCTATCTGAACACCCTGTATAATTATTTGTACCTCAGTGATATGTATATTAACTTTAACAAATCCTTGCCTAATGCTGACAATGGCAAACCTGATGGTGGTGCTGATGTCCTGGGCAGAAAGGTAAGCGTTCCATACTCGTTCAGAAAGAGGGATTACTGAGAGTAGGCGTGGCACGGTATGACCCGGCGGTAGGTGCCTACCATACGTCGCGTCATACCTAAAACCTAATAATTATCCTCAATTCCTCATACTTCCACATGTTTCCAGTAACATTTTTTTATCTTTTCTAATTTTCCATCAACAGAACGGCTGGTGGCATTCTTACGAAAATTTATGGAAATACAACTTCAATAGACGGAACAATATCACTCCCGATGATTTTCACAGTTCGACCAACTCGCGGACAAACCAAGCTGACGACAACGTCATTTCTCTATTTAGA
>NW_007414592.1:0-590 GCF_000475195.1 Diaphorina citri
TTTTTTTTTTTTTTTTTTTTTTAAGATATTCACGGGAATAATCCCATTTTTACATTTTTTTATTGGAAATATACAATACAATGAAAAAAAAAAATAATAATAATAATAATAACAATAAAAACATTAAAGATTAAAAAGAAATTAATGCCTATAAGTAGGATATCTACCCAACCATCTATCAGTTACTACCACTTCTAAAAACATTAATAATCTCCTGCAATCCGCAGGAAAACAGATCCAGACCTGCACCGCTGGTTATATGGATCTTAGACCAGCCACTATCAGGTAGACCTGACAGGTACGGCTGAAAAGGTCAGCCTGATGAGCACACTCTCAGGCTAGTCTTCAATCTACATACCAATCCCACAAGCCAGTGGGAATAGCACTTTGAATGCACCAGTACCCCGATGGGTGACCGTCTGGGCAATCACGTACAGCTGGCTTTTCCCCGTCCCACTCAGGCTAAGTGAAGTTCATGTGAGAAAGTGGGCAGCTTGTCGCCGAACAGAGGGTGAAACCCATTAAACCTAAAGGTGTGCCCAAACATAGTCGACCGGCCGTCGATCGACGAGGTAAATCTATGTTGTCAA
>NW_007414593.1:0-590 GCF_000475195.1 Diaphorina citri
AAGAAGAAGAAGAGTGAGGAGGAATCGGGAAAGGAAAAGCAGGAAGAGGAGGAGAAGAGAAAGCAGGAGGTGGACGGCGATGGTAAAAAGGAGGACGAGGAGAAAAAGGATGATAAAGAGGAGAAATACGAGGAGGAGGAGGAGAAGGAGGAGGAGGAAGAGGAGGAAGAGGAGGAGAAGAAGGAGGAGGAGAAAGACGAAAAGAAGGAGGAGGAAGAAGAGGAAATAGGGAGGTCGAAATGAGGTAAAAGTTAGAGGTACAAATGAGGGAAAATAAATTAAGAAAGGGTACTTTTCATCCCTCGGACATTAACAGTGGGAAGAAAATTGTGTAGCGAGAGGTAATTTGTTCCCTCTCTTTCCTTACAATCCCTCCCTTCCCCTCTAGTCCCTCTTCTTTTTTATGTCCCTCCTTTTCCCCTACAATCCTTTCCCTATAGTCTGGTAGGAAGGGATAAAATAGGTTGCTATGAAACAGGATGAGGTAAAATTGTGTAAGGGAAACTTTTTTGTCCCCTTCTACACAACATGCTTTGATCTAATTTTAGAACGAGATGGGATTTTTTAGAACGAGGGAAATAGTGAGCTGG
>NW_007414594.1:0-590 GCF_000475195.1 Diaphorina citri
GTTTTTTTTATTAGGTATAGGTAGGTACAAAGGATGATGATGAACGATGAACAGGTTTACAGGTTTTTATATAACTTTTAGGGATGGGTAAATATTCTCTGAGTCGATTCAAAGAGTCGAATATTTCAAAAGAATCGTGAATCGCGATTCTTAATTACTTTTTTACTCACGGATACTTTTTTTCAGTAATCGAGTATTTCTTGTTGCGATCCGGATCGTACGGATATTGTGACGATCCGTAGTTTAATGAGTAAAGTATTCACTCGTATCCATCTCTAGTTGTACCTACGTTGCCGTGCCCTGTACAACTACAAACTACTCAATCTCATTGGTTACGAGAGTGATCCTGTGTGCTGTCTCTCTCTCACTACAAAAGAATCGCGATTCTTTTAGAGTCGATTCTTTGAGTCGAATATTTGAAAAGAATCGAGTCGTGGTATTCGAATATTCAAAAAGAGTCGAATATCCCATCCCTAATAACGGTCACTTGCTCACTTGTAACTGCACAATTCCCACAACGTGTTGAGAAAATAAAAATAGTTAGAAATAATGGGCGAGTTTTTTTACTCATTTTATCCAACCGGTTGGAA
>NW_007414595.1:0-589 GCF_000475195.1 Diaphorina citri
GTATTTCAGAAGGTAATACCTACGAGGTATGTCATAGTAAAATATTAATAGTTGTAGTAAAATAAATTTTAAGTGTTGCTATGTTACTATAGATTTTAGTATCTCTATTACTATACCGTTATACTATCTACATTACATGACGTTTATAAAACCACTCCATTGTGTGGTAAACCTCGGATCTTTTGTGTGATGGTTTCATTAAAAAGCATCAAAATTTATTACAAATTCTACAAATAACCACAAACCTTTAATGCTTCTCTATCTCTACTATATCATAAATGCTATAATACTTTGTTAGAGATACCTTCATAAGTTGTACCTATATATAAATAACCTATCTATTTATCCACACTCACGAGCAAAAAGAAGAAAAGAAAAGAAAACAGGAGACAGGATCAGAAAAAAAAAGGACGAGAAGGACGGGGAAATCGGACCAGGTTGAAATATAGAAACAATCCATTTTCACCCCCTGAGGCCATCAGGATTGATTATCTAAATTCATTTCTTGGTCTTTTTTTTAAGAGGTTTGACAGAGGGAACTGTAACTGCTATGGTCTTATCGTCCCGAAATCGAAGAGAAAAGGAAGAC
>NW_007414596.1:0-589 GCF_000475195.1 Diaphorina citri
AACAGAAAGGGTTAAAATTAGTTTAGTCCTAACAACTGGAAGTTCCTGCCTGACTTTTAATGTAACACATATGCTCAAGTGTTTTGTAAAATAAACGGCATTTAGCCTTAAGAACTTAAGCTAATAACATAATTATATTAATTGAAATAAAGATGGGACTGATATCAAGCTGCAAATAATGCAAATGAGTGTAGGAACGTTCGATTTTTAAGATGAAATTTAGAATTCAAACATTAAAATCTGGAATAAACGTCACATAAATTTTTATTACTTTAAATAGGGTAATGGACTTTTTACTACCGTATAATCTCCTGTATGAGATAATAGAAAATAAAATGGAATATACCTTGGAAGATAGAATATACCTTGTTTATTTCATCAAGGATAGAGCTTTAAAGTCCTTTTAACCCCGCAAACTACCCACAGTCTTTTACTCATGAATAGATAATGCCTTTTTAAAATGATTAGTGGTAATTATTATTAGAATAGAAAGCATTTTTTTATATATTTTACTGCCAGATTTACGAGTGTATGGCGAAAAGAGGAATCAGCGAGGATCACCTATACACACAACAGAGATCTGCCAGGA
>NW_007414597.1:0-589 GCF_000475195.1 Diaphorina citri
CACACACGGACCAATGGCTGAAACTTTGGATTTAGGCTCTAGCGCTCTAGGGTAGGGACCTCAAAACGTGTTTTGGCAGTTTGGCACTAAAATCTGACCATCGAAAATTTGACCCGATTACATTACTTTCCTTCCTATAGGAATGGGTATTTTTCTTTTGTAATGGGAATTTTTTTACAAGTAAAGTGGGGATTTTTTTTAATCACTTCATCTGGCAACCCTGCTTTAAACGAACTTTTCAACTTGAGAAGAAAAAAAAACAATAACAAATAACAATTTATTACAAACATCAAACATCGAAACATCACTAACATCAGTAGGTATAGTCATCTTTCATCATCATCATCATGATCATCATCATCATCAGTAAATTCAGTAATCAGTAATTCAGTACAGAGTACAGTGGGTTTCTGGGTTTTACCTAAATTCTCCATTAGGGATTTCGGATTTATTTTTCCTTTAATTCTTCATTTCTTCCTTACTTATCGGTTTTTATTAGTTTTGTTTTAAGTAAATATACTTTTGGTTTTGTGAGTTGCTTGTCGAAACATAGTCCAGATGATTCTGTTTTAATTCCATTTTGACATTT
>NW_007414598.1:0-589 GCF_000475195.1 Diaphorina citri
GGTGGACTTTGGATCCGGAGGTTGGTGGTTCGAGTCCAAGTCAAGCCATAAAATTTAGCGTAGTGTATTCATCTGGGAAAGATATTTGTGACAAGAATTTACAATTTTACATACCTATGTATGTAAAATCACATACCGGGACCTCTCGAACTTCATCCAAGTTCACACTAAAAGTGAAAGCCACATTAAATATAACTCACTTAATACCTATGTAGACAAAACCGATAAACACAAGCCGAAAATTCAGCTGAAAATAGTCCACCGGATTTCAGTAGGAGATAAGAGGAAATTAAATTTATACCTATATTCCTCCAGAACCTAACTCCTCCAGAAAACTCACTGAAAGCTCTACAAACGTGCTACGTATATTTAAGCTCCTTGATGCTATCTCTTGTGTTTTCCATTGCAAAGGTCACACTTGTAAAAGGCCAAAGGGAGAGGAGGGTCTTTATTTAATTGCACTATAAATTGTTAAATCGAGAATGAAAATGTTTCTGTAAAAAAAGGAAGAAAAAAAAATCTGGTGTGAACAGCACATCAGTTTCTGTTGAGTAGGTAAGTATATTACTAAATTGTAAAGGCGAAGTAA
>NW_007414599.1:0-589 GCF_000475195.1 Diaphorina citri
TTGTTTTTTTTTTTTATTTTTAATATTTATTTTTTATTTTTAAAATTGATTTTTTTTTAAATAAAATGATATGAATCAAACAGGAAAAAATTCTTTTGTGTATTTTTCTTTTTTGAATTTATTTTTGTTGCATTTTTTCCAAGAGTAAATATATTGTAAACAAATGGGATTTATTCCAGTAAATATTTGAAAATAAATAAAATATCACAGATCAGGAGGGCGGGCGGGTATCCAAACTGTCACGCGATCTATCTCGTGCTGTCAAAGTGTCAAAACATCTATTGTTCGTATTCCCGTACAACCAGGGTTGCCAGATGAAGTTATTAAAAAAGCCCCAATTTGCTCTTAAAAAATCCCCATTTTCAAAAAAAAATCCCCATTTTTTCCATATATGATCTACATAAGTATGATAATAATAGAGTGTGGGTACTCTGTTGATATTTCTATATTTTAATACTTGGATCTATGATCTACATTAGTATGATAATAATAGAGTGTGGGTACTCTGTTGACAGGGTTGCCAGATGAAGTTATTAAAAAAGCCCCAATTTGCTCTTAAAAAATCCCCATTTTCAAAAAAAAATCCCCA
>NW_007414600.1:0-589 GCF_000475195.1 Diaphorina citri
TCGCCAGGATGTTGCCCCCGACCCCAACACGCCACGTATAAATAAAGTTCAAATCTCGACAGGTTAAACAAAACGGTCGAAAATATATCGAGGAATGTGAGGAAAAACGAAATAACCCAAAAAAAAAAGAAAAAAAAACAAGAAATAGAAAAGCTAAAAAGATGGGAAAAAATCTAAAAAGAAGATAGAAGGCAGGGAAGAAGAAGAAGGAGGAGGAGGAGAAGAAGGAGGAGGGAGAAGAAGATGAAGAAGGAGGAGGAGGAGAAGAAGGAGGAGGAGAAGAAGGAGGACAAGAAGAAGAATGAGGAGGGAGAAGAAGAAGGAGGAGGAAGAAGAAGGAGGAGGAGGGAGAAGAAGGAAAAGAAGGAGAAGAAGAGGAAGGGGAGGAGGAGAAGAAGAAGAAAAAGGGGAGAAGGAGGAGAAGAAGAACAAGAACAAGAAAAAGAAGAACAGAACAGAAAGAGAAGAAGAAAATAAAAAAAAAAACATTTTGATTACCTACGAGAGAGGGGGAGAGATAGCAAACAGGGAAATATTGGAAAGGGGGAAAGAGTTTCACGAAGGGGAAAAACTGACAAAGTGTGGGGCC
>NW_007414601.1:0-589 GCF_000475195.1 Diaphorina citri
GTTAAATGTCCTTATATCGAAACAAAACCCTCCAAGGGTTAATTGTCTATTTAGTATGCCCAACATTACTCTTATTCTTCAATAAAAATAATAAAAATGTTTATGGCATTAGAATTCGAATAATATTCCTGCCTATTGTATGTACCTGTTCATAGATACCTACGTAGGTAGATATTCATATTCGCATAATATTCTTTATCATGTCCTGATTGAGATAATAGATATTAGAAAATGCAGATTTTTATCTTCGAACTTAAATCCGTGATCGTTTTAATAGCTAAATATGTAACTACTGTATTTAGGTATTTTTTCTTTTCTGAAATTTATATGTCTTTAATATTCCGTGTTTTGATCATAATCTCAATCTGATAGTCATAGGTACAGATTGGCGATTATCTTGATTTTTGCTACCCGTATTTTGTTCACTGCTTTGGGTCTTACTTTTGTCTTGCATTTTACTTTGATTGCCAACTCTTGGCCATATGGTTCCCAGCGATTTACCTACTTTCTGATTAGAATTTGATTCTGAGTTTTCAATCTAGATTTCGATCTCTCTCTCTCTCTCTCTCTCTCTCTTTATTTATTATTA
>NW_007414602.1:0-589 GCF_000475195.1 Diaphorina citri
GGTAGCTTGGTAACCTATAGAGTGTAAAGAGTACTTATATGTAGAGGTATAGGTATAGACGGTATAGTGGGTAGGTACATCATAAATAGAATCTGACGGACCTAGATTTCACAATTAACAATACGCTCGGATGCTTATGATTTGTGACAGAATTACTTCCAAGGCTAGCGGCGATAGCTCGTTGAATCACCAGTTCCCATGGGTCACTGAAGTTAAACAATGTTGCAATTGGTTGGGATCTGGATGGGTGACTATCCAGCCAATCGAGTGGTGCCGGTTTTTTCCTGCCCCACTCAGGCTGGGTGATGTTATTCTGAGGGGTCAGATAGCTTGTCAGCGAATAGAGGGTAAGAGTAGGCTTGCCAAATATCCAAAATGTCGATTCGGGACGCGAATCCGCGAACATAATTGCCAAATCCGCGAACATAATCGTCGATTCGGGACGCGAATCCGCGAACATAATTGCCAAATCCGCGAACATAATCGCAAAATCCGCGAACAAAATCGCCACTCCGCGACCATAATCGCCAAATCCGCGAACAAAATCGCCAAATCCGCGAACAAAATCGCCAAATCCGCGAACATAATC
>NW_007414603.1:0-589 GCF_000475195.1 Diaphorina citri
ACCTTATAATGAAGTTCTGGCTTTTATTTCTCCGAGTCTTTCTGTTTCAAGCTATGTTACTTTGTTGCTTGCTCAGAAACTTGGGTATTTTTTGGCAATTGATTGATTTAATCGAGGACAACCATTTTTCTCACAGTAGAAGAGTTTGACTTTGGAACAAGTGGGAAAATCGGTTCCCTCATAAACTACCCACCTATTCATTCCAGGTAAAATTAATTTCAAAATAGGTAGGTCGGTACATACATACCTGATGTTTTCTTTTTTCCGTGCTTCACTTTTACTGTCATTCACACCCATCGCATCGTTTCGTCATAGGATGGCAAAAGAATGAGCCTCTCTTAAGTCAAACAGCCACGCTGAGAACCATTCAGTCTGCAGAAATGAGGAAAGCTGGAAAATCACCCATCAAGTATTTACTACAATGGGTATACCTACGTTTTCTTCGTGTCATGGTGTTGTGGAAATCTGCCCATAGGATTATAGGCAATATAGGCATTTACCATCAACCAATACCAATCCATTGAAAAAGCTATGTGCTAAGAACATTCGGAGTGTCTGCCTCCAATGTATGATCTCTGTAATATCTTTG
>NW_007414604.1:0-589 GCF_000475195.1 Diaphorina citri
ACATACATGCAGTTTCTGTGTATGCCTCTGTGGTTGTGCTAGCATTTTACACGAGATTTGGCACATATTCAAGGTTCTGATGCAGGTCATGCAGTTTTCCCGTGTAATATATTGTATGAAGGAAATTGTTTGGGCTTTATTTAGGATTAGAATATCGATTATTGGGGGGTTTTCACTCGATTCTTTAGCTTTTACAAACTCGATTCTTCGGGGATTTTCGCTCATTTTGTAATTTGCCGATAGTTGAGATTTACATGGTGACTTTCATTCCCACTATTTTCTCTCATGTCAGCTTCCTGCAGTGTTTATGTTCGTACAGTACAGTATCTTTTATTATCTACAGTATTGTACAGAAATTGACTATTCACCCATCGCATCGATTCTTTTATTCTTTTTAACTGTGTGTGCCATTTCAGCATCTACTCTATGGTACACTTCAAGTTGAATCATCCTGTATACATACATAGATAACTCACATGTTTTTATGTCTAATAAATCTAATAATAGGCAATAGCTAGGTAATTACCTTGGGTACCATGTTACCTGCACGCGTATCAACCTATCAACTAGTAAATAATAAAACAAAGAT
>NW_007414605.1:0-589 GCF_000475195.1 Diaphorina citri
TTCAGAGAAGAGACAACAAAGTTTTTAAATTCGTATTTAGATATCAGCTCCCCAGCGACCATATAGGAAGCTTTCTGTCCTCATTCCTCCCTCCTCTTTCCCTTTCTCTCTCTCTCTTTCTCTCTCTCTCTCCATCCCTCTCTCCCTCCCTTGAAAACAATACCGGTAGGTACAAATATGTGAAAAGAATGTTTGCACCTGATACAATGGGATGGTGTCATTTCATGCTTTCAGTTCAACAAAATCGAAGGATCGAAGATCTATACTGGTTTGGTGACCAATTTTTGATTTGAACTGCTTCAAGGCA
This sequence comes from Diaphorina citri, assembly GCF_000475195.1. Lineage (NCBI taxonomy): Eukaryota > Metazoa > Arthropoda > Insecta > Hemiptera > Psyllidae > Diaphorina > Diaphorina citri. The sequence continues at coordinate 308 of NW_007414605.1, forward strand.
ATTCCTAAGAAATCTCGTAAATTTTTATCACATTGTTAAAATTTGTGTTGTTACAATAATTGTATTGTTTGTTGGAAATTATTGTTATTGTTTGTTGGAATTTTTTATACCTAGTTCAAACAATCTACTATGGGATGGGCGTGCTACGACACAGACCACATGCGTCTAATGTAGCAGTTGTTTCATTACTTCGAAATAAAAACGGCGCGGCGGTGGAACACTCATCTTTCTTTTTTTTTTTTCTTTCTTCTATATTCTAACTTGTTTCAAGGTAAATAATTC
>NW_007414606.1:0-589 GCF_000475195.1 Diaphorina citri
TAAGGGCTTTATTTTTAGTGGCAGGGTTCTCACGTGAGTTCTTCCACCCAACCACAAAATTTATATCTTAAATTAACCATTAGGTCCTAAGGACTTATAGGTACCGTACATGATCATTAGTAATGTCATTACTAATGATGGAATTCCGGATTTTCTGATTTTTCATCATCATTACTTGGAAATAATGACATTACTAATGATTGTGTAAGGTACCTATTAGGTTAATGAAACTTAATCACATGTGATCTCATTTTTCTCATTCATAGATGAAACCAAGCTCTACGAGTATTGTTAAATTCCAATGTTAATTATCTTATCTGCCAAATTGTTATTACTATACAGGGTGAACACTATGATTTTGAACACACCGTCCTCAACAGATAAGGTTCGTTCTCGGAACGGCTGGCTTTCTCCTATCCTGTCTTTCTTCTCTCTTCGCTTGCGGGACGATAGACCTTATCAGTTACAGTTCCCTCTATCAAACCTCTTGAAAAAAGGCCCCGGCAACAAGTCAAAGATTAAATAATGTCATACCTACTGACGTTTTTTGTACATTCTAAACGAGGAGGTAACTATGTATTTTATGAGC
>NW_007414607.1:0-589 GCF_000475195.1 Diaphorina citri
CAGTGATCTAATTGTGTACCTTTCGTTTTTCCCATCTCTGTGTCCCTGCAGATAACCTAATTTTTCTACCTTGTTCATTTCCCATTCCAGCCTAGTTTGCGTCTGCATTATAAGAGCTAGACCGCGGGTTCGATTCGCGCCCGGGCCGAATTTTATCCTGATGGGACAACGTTCGTTCTCGGAACGGGTGGCTTTCTCCTATCCTGTCCTCCTCTCTTCGATTTCTGGACGATGAAATCTTAACAATGAAGAGTTCATCTATCAAACCTCTTTTTTTTACTTTCTATTACTACAGTATAGCGGAGCTATACCTACTAGTAATGAAAGTATTGCAATCGGTCCAAATTTTCAAAATCGGGAAATGGTTGGAAATATCCCTTTTGGGATCCCCTGATGTCAAAAAAGTGATTTTTAGCCCATGGTCTGTACGTTACGTACATCCAGATATTAACCAAAGTAATTGTTGCTTAACCCTCATTTCGTGGAAAATGTTGAAAAGGTTGTGAACAACATATCTCAAGAACGGTTTGTCGTAAAGCGATGAAATTTGGTATGCTATCCCGGTATGGTCCAAGGACGCGACTGTAAC
>NW_007414608.1:0-589 GCF_000475195.1 Diaphorina citri
AGAGAGCATAGAGGAAATAGAGCAATGTAGAGGGGATAGAGAAAGACATTGTAAGAAGAGAGAGGTGACTATTACAGTAAGATGTTGATGATATTTTTCTGTCGGAGCATTGAGGTGCTCTTGGGGGATTTGAACCAAAGAGAAAAGAGAAGGAGATAAAGAGCTTATTGTTAAGGACATGAGAGAGACAGAACGAGATATGAGGGACAAAAGAGTCAGGAAAGAGAATGAGAGAGAGAGAGAACACTGGAAACCAAGAACCAAGAAGAACACTAGAAATTGGATGGTGTCTTAAAAATACCAAGGAAACAAGTCATCTAACTTGTTAGAATTCTGATTTTCTCCCGGAAAATTCTACATATTACATTCAGAAAAGCAGTGCAACTTCATACTTATATCGCTTGCTGGATTAGTTGATGTCTAAAGAGTTGAAACATACGAGTATAGGTAGGTACAACTTTAAATTTTATTAATCCTCTAACTAAACAGTCTGAACTCTAAAATGATGTGTTACTGTCTGCATGTTTGTGTTATTATAGGTAGGCTTGCCAAATATCCAAAATGTCGATTCGGGACGCGAATCCGCGAA
>NW_007414609.1:0-232 GCF_000475195.1 Diaphorina citri
CCACGAGCATAATCGCGAAATCCGCGAACAAAATCGCAAAATCCGCGAACAAAATCGCGAAATCCGCGAACATAATCGCCAAATCATCGCGAAATACGCGAACATAATCGCGAAATCCACGAGCATAATCGCAAAATCCGCGAACAAAATCGCGAAATCTGCGAACATAATCGCCAAATCCGCGAACATAATCGCCAAATCCGCGAACATAATCGCGAAATCCGCGAACATA
>NW_007414610.1:0-589 GCF_000475195.1 Diaphorina citri
TTTCGTCTCCTGGTTGTGATCTTCGCCTTTGGATTTTGGAATTAACTGTTATTACAACTGTGAAGTGGGTGAGTATTAAATTCAATTCACCTAATTTGTTGTTGATTACGAGTACCTACTCTATTGTATGTTGTTCATTCACCTAATTTGTTGTTGATTACGAGTACCTACTCTATTGTATGTTGTTCGCCTACAAGTCTGTAAGACAGACTTACTATTATGTTTTTATTATAAATCTGGAGGTGAAGTCCCTACTTATACTTTCCTGTTCATTTAGCAGTTGGCAACCTACACTGGGGCCAATCTCGACTCATTCCTAGAAACTTTTTGTATTTTCCCTTGAAATACAATAAAATCGTCCGTTTTTACATACATCTCAACTTTTCGTGAGAGAAAATTCCGAACCGACACAGTTGGAACAGTTGGAAGATGAAAACCTCATGATATTGTGGAAGCTGTAAAAGCCGACCAACAAGGAGTTCCAGCATTATGAAATACGAGGATACCTAGAGTCTTCTTCGCCTTTTCAGACGGGGTCGGCGTTTTTCGTCAGCCTCTCAATCGGCCCTAGGGTGATTGCTTTGGGCTG
>NW_007414611.1:0-589 GCF_000475195.1 Diaphorina citri
AGAAGAAGAAGAAGAAGAAGAAGAAGAAGAAGAAGAAGAAGAAGAAGAAGAAGAAGAAGAAGAAGAAGTAGAAGAAAAATATTTATCGTCGAATGAAAAATGTCGGACAGAAATGGATAAAATTAATTTTATTGATCGAAAATACCTACCTAAATGTAGGTATACCTAAGTTACATAGGTACCTAAGTAAAAACTAAAAACACTTCTGTCCAAGTTCCAAAAGACCTTCATTAAGTTCTTATTTTTTATTTTTTCTTCTCTTTTTTTCCCGAAAGTTCTTGAACTTGGCAATGACGCACCATGGGCGGGGTCGTGCATATTTTATTTATAAAAAACATCCTGGGCAAAAGCATGCCAAGTAGGTACCTAATTTCAAGATCAGCCAGTCTTCGTCCGAAGAAAACCTTGGCAGTCCAGATTTTAATTTTTAATGCGATAAACAGTGCTGATTAAATAGTTAGGTAGCTAGGTAGGTAAAAGTAAAATCAAATCTAAGAATAACCTCCATAGCGTACTGCTCAGGCGAAAAAATAGCCTGGCACACAGCCAATGCCGAATAAGCTAGATTTATCAGAAATGACAGAAATCT
>NW_007414612.1:0-589 GCF_000475195.1 Diaphorina citri
CCGGCACATTCTGGCCATGATGCTGCGACATATATCTTCCTTCTTCCAGAATGCTAATCTTCTGGACGTACCATCACATCAGGATCAACAGGAGAGCTTCTTCTTTCACGAGAGAGTATATAGTGAGTTGAGAAAAGAATATAATTCGGAGTCGAAGGAGCGATTTAGAGCTAAATTGTTGTAATTATCCTATTTGTTTGGCTTTGAATAGATCATCTGAGTTATAGCTTTTTAAGTTAATTAGTTATTGTACGATTGGGGACATCCCCGTAAATTAATATAAATAAATTCTAGTTGGGGTCTCAAAGGATATTTTATAATCCGACCGAGAAAAGCGACCTGAATCGGAAATTTTTGGGGAAAAGAACTTGCATTTTTTCAGGGGTTTAACCTCACTCTTTAGGTTAACTTAGCCTGAGTTGGACCGGGAAAAGTCAAGAGCACGCGATTACACAATTAGTTACCAATCTGGATACCACCCACCCGCAATGTTCCTTAACTTCAGTTAGATGTTGCGTTGTTCAAGTGATCCATGGCGAACTGGTGTATCGCTGAACTAATAAGTGGAATTTCTGATTTGAATAATACT
>NW_007414613.1:0-589 GCF_000475195.1 Diaphorina citri
GCTGGGTTGCGCAGAGTGCGCAGGCAGGACGCGGTCAAGTCCAGATGAGGGCTCTCAAGTTTCCTAATTTCCATCACGCCGGGGTGTCACCACTAAGGAGTTAGTATCTCCTTCAAGAGACATTGAAAAGAATAGTGAGAAGAAACGTTTCGTGTGAAAGTCTTAACATGGACTGAATTTTATTCGGGAAACGAAATCGAAATCTTCACAAAAATATGTGGCTGAAACTCCCGCCACAAGCTAAGCAAAGATTGCCAAAGTAGAACAACAAGACATATCGGGTAGATGATATACAGTAGGACGTTACCCTATGGAGGATGGAAGGAGCTAAGATATTGTTTCTCGGCGGTCAAAGGGTTTAGACCCAAATCCTTCAAACACCGTGAGATAGGAAAGGCTGGAATGGATCAATTCTCAATTCAAGTACCTAGTAGAGTTGGACGTTCTCGGTATTTCACAATCTTCGTGGGGGCTACTTCTATGTCCATATATCAATACAATCCTTTGTGGAGGAGAATTCTTATAAACCGGTGACAAAGACAGATATTGAATAATTGGGTATATTGAGCATCACCATATTCCAAAACCC
>NW_007414614.1:0-589 GCF_000475195.1 Diaphorina citri
GTAAATCGTAAACTTTGACGTCACGGCATACGCTCCCGTAGGCAATGACGTCACATCAAATGTCCCGAGCAAAGCTCCATCGCAGGCAACACATTAATCTGTTTGTGCGCATGCATTTCTGCGCAATTCATGTTTGTGCGCATACGTTTCTGCGCATCTCCTGAAGTTCCAGCCCTGATTATTTCTTTATTTTTCATATTACAACCACAATTGTGGGCATCTTCTGTGTAAATGTAGTGGTGGCATACTTCTAACCTCTCTTGAACATTGTCACTTTCCAGGCTACATTAAACATGCTCCGTATCTGTGAACCATACATTACCTGGGGTTACCCCAACTTGAAGAGTGTCAAGGAACTGATCTACAAGAGAGGATACTTGAAGATCAGAAGACAAAGAATTCCCATCACCTCCAACAAACTCATTGAGAAAGTTCTGAGTAAGTGTATTCTGTTATCTTGTATCTCAATTGGGTGGTATTCTTCCCTTGCATTGTTCTCTGTTATCCATCACAATTTTGTATTTATTTGTGTGTATGTTTTTTTTTTTTTTTTTTTTTTTTTTTTTTTTCTTTATAACCAAAAACTATA
>NW_007414615.1:0-589 GCF_000475195.1 Diaphorina citri
CTGTTATGATTATTATTATTGAGTATTTCACACCATTTGAGAGTTATTATTAAGTTGGTGTGCTTCCCCTTCTTGCACGGACCAAGAAAGCACGGTGAGCTGGATCTAAATAATACTCACTAAGGCAGACTTTACAGGAGTCTTAAACGATTCACTGCCCAATTGAATCATGAATTATCTCTAGTAAATCTGAAAGCCTCCTTACGATTCCTGTGGATATAACAGCCTCCTTTACTAGCTCTATCAACTCTGTGAATTTTCCTTTTCCTCTGGTAATGTCGCTATATTCAGTGCTCATTAAAGAAGCTACTCAGTTGTCCTCATGAAGTTTACTCCGTATTCCAAGTTCATCAGAACAGAAAAAAATTCGATTCTGTCGGAAATCGAACCCGGGAACTCCGGTATGGGTTTCGACTCGGCTCTCAAGAAAAGTCTTAAACAATCGCCAAGTATAATACTAAAGCATGGGTAAAGGCTGCAAGGGAATGCTTCTGGTATTGTTATCCTCCTCTAATTTAGTAATAATTTTACTATTACTTTTCACGTCATTCTACTCATTTCACTTAGCCAGGAATTCGTACAATCAGGA
>NW_007414616.1:0-589 GCF_000475195.1 Diaphorina citri
GGTAAAAAGACCTTTAATTTGATATATAGGTCGACCAGGTTTGGATTAGTCCTTCTATGGGGACAGACAGACAGACAGACAGACCGACCGACCGACTGACAGACACCGAAGCGAATACAATAGTCCGTCCCTTATACCTTTTTATTACTTTTGTAATAATAAAGGAAGGACGGACGGACTAAAAATCTAATGTAATCAAATCCATGAATAAATAATCTGTCCTGATTTTGTGAACCTGCAAGAGCTGAGAGCCTCTACAATTTTTTTGTGGATATCACAGATTCCGTTCTCCGATCGTTTTTTCCAGTTAGGTAGGTACGAGTATCTTTAACTTTAAAGGTTTGTATATTTTATATGTATGTATAATATGATTCTGGGGATGTTTGCAGAGATACTGTAAACATTACATGAAAATTCCGACAATTTTTCCATTCATCTTGTAGAAAAAAAAAAAAATAATAATAATAATACTGTCGGACGGACCTAAGTCACTTATCCAGCATAATCCATTTTTCCAGTCATTTTGCGAAAAGCTCCATGTAAATTCTGTGGACTTTTTTTCTTTTGTTTACTGTCCGGTAATCCTCCT
>NW_007414617.1:0-589 GCF_000475195.1 Diaphorina citri
TTCCAGCCAACCACTGGTTGATTAGATTTTTTGCTACGGCCCCCCCAGAAGCTCTGTGGGGTCCAAAATCCTCCTTTATCTGGAGCTTCTTCCTTTATCTGCTGAGAATTCTCTTGAGGACTTGAAGAGATGCCGCTAATGATGTACGTGTCAACCGTTTGGCACAACCAAGTTCCATGTTGAAACTTCCAACCAGTATGCCAATACCAGGTGTGCCAATTAATTCCAGAATAGAAGATATACCAGCTTTTAGCGTTGATTGAATTTGATTATGGGATTTTGAATGGAGCTTTGAATGAATCTGATCATCACTTAGCAGGATATCATGGAGTTTGAGATTGTTGTGAACGTGTTGAATTTGTTTTATGTTTCCTCATATTGATGGACATTCTTAAACATGATAGTTCTGTTCAAAAAGGATGGGATTATTTATTCATGGATCCAAAACCTGTAACAGGTGGAAAAATATCTGCAAATGAGAGTTTATCTCAAATTAAACCAAGTTTAATAATTTGGCGTTTGGCGCGAACGATCTACTAATTCAAAAGGTCAAAGAGCCTAATCCTAATTGAAGAAAAAACTTAATTTT
>NW_007414618.1:0-589 GCF_000475195.1 Diaphorina citri
AATTTGTTTTATGTCTTTTTTTATTATTACTTTTAAAGGACAAAGGGTTTTTCGTTTTAGACCTGACAGAAACATGTCACTGGTTCTTTAAAGTTTTGTCTAATTCGGTTAACTCCGGTTAAACGGAACTAAAGAAAAAGCCCAGTTCCAAACCAAGGTGAACAAGTTCAGTTAGCTTAACAAAAATTGAAATTTTAGCTTTGAATAAACTTTGTTAGGTTTGTTCAGCTACATAAGCTAAACAAAAATTGACTATAGAAGAAAGACTATTTGGATAATGAAACTATTGATTAGTGTTTCCGTCTATCGATTAAGAAGAATCGACCCAATGTGGTCACACAAAATAGCAGTTAACAGCGTTTTTGAGCCATAGAATTGCGGATTTAAAGTACATACCTATTTTGTAAGCATCTGCAACCGATTATAGCCTTGGTCTCGTGGTCATATGACATTGGTTAAGCAAATAAGCAGCCTTACTTAAGCTACGTCAAATCTTTATGTGAAAAGTCATGCACTCACCAGTCTTACGAACAGCTTTCTGAGCCTGCTTCTTTCCTTTCTTCTTCTCGCCATTTTCTGACGTTTTGAT
>NW_007414619.1:0-589 GCF_000475195.1 Diaphorina citri
GGTTAGAGATATCGAAAAAGTTATGAGAGTAGACCCCCCCAAAACCATACCTAAAACCCTCCAAATATCAGTTTTTATCAACATCAGGACAACGGTTAACGGTGTTTTACCGTATTTTTGGACATATCGACCGCTATTTTGCTGATGCTCAAAGACTTAGTTAAGTACATACCTACCTATCAAAAATGATATGGTAGTAGATGTTGTTGACATCAACTGAAAAAATGATAAACAACAACAAGAACAACGCCAACGCCAACAACAACAACAACAACAACAACAACAACAACAACAACAACAACAACAACACATCAACTGAAAAAATGATAAACAACAACAAGAACAACGCCAACAACAACAACAAAAACAACAAGAACAACGCCAACAACAACAACAACAACAACAACAATAACAACAACAACAACAACACCACCAACAACAACACCAACACCAACAACAACACCAACAACAACACCAACAACACCAACAACAACACCAACAACAACACCAACAACAACAACAGCAACAACAACAGCAACAACAACAGCAACAACAACAGCAACAACAACAACAACAACAACAACAACAA
>NW_007414620.1:0-589 GCF_000475195.1 Diaphorina citri
TCACACACGACTGACAACTAATAGCTACCTACATGACCGCGAAAAACAGCAAAACATTACGGTGTGTCCACACTAAACCGAGTATCCACACTACATGACCGCGAAAAACAGCAAAACATTACGGTGTGTCCACACTAAACCGAGTATCCACACTATAAGGTGTGTCCACACTATAGGGTGCTGGTGGTGTATCCACACTGTGGTCCGTTGACTTCGATCAATATGGTTTGAAACTTGAAACACGTCTGCACTGTCTGCAGGCTCTAGTTCAAAACAGAATGGAGCGGAAATCATAGCACATAGGAGCTATCATAGAACTCGGACCAACAAGCTGGGCCCGTCCCTCCGGGAATTTTTTAGCCCTTAGTTTATTCGATCGTGATTAGAGAAAATCAGTACCTATGTACCTACCTACCTAATTTGTTTAATATTCAGTTTTTCAGATTTTGGGTTTCTGAACGGAACTGGTGTTTCTCCCTCTAAATTAAACCCACCATATTATATCGACTTACTTTATGAAGGTATGAGCTCCGTTAAGGATGTGAGGAATTAAGGAAGAGGACAAATCCATGTGACAAAACCAAGTGTA
>NW_007414621.1:0-589 GCF_000475195.1 Diaphorina citri
TCCAGCCCTACTCCCCAATAACCAGCGAATATACCATGTATACCGTGTATACGCCAAATAGAATAGAATAGAATATACCTTGTTTATCCTGCCAGAATGAGACCGAAAAGTCCCTTTACTCCTACTCCCGCAGTCTAAACAAGGTCTTATACATATATTACATTAGGTAAAGTTTACAAATAAGTATATAAAACCTTGCTTAACTTGAAAAAAATAGAAAGTAAAAATACAAAATATTTGGTGATAAATGTATGAGGAGAGGGATAGGGGTGTCATTCGCACACACATACACAATTTACACTCGCATTCGTACTTGCATCCCATGTCCGACCGCGCGCAACGGCCCCGGCGCCTACCCCCGCTTCAAGGTGTTACGAAGGAAGGTTTCGATCTCCTCCGGAGAGGACGAGTTGAACCACGCCAAACACAAATACAGACGAAAATAGGCAGGAGGGAGGGAATTTGGAGGGGAGAGGAATAATGGAGGGGAGGGGAAAACGGAGTTTGGAGAGGAGAGGACAAGAGAATGGTTGGGAAACTTACACGAGACCCCCATTAGAGTCATGTACAGCTCCGAAAAATCCCCCCC
>NW_007414622.1:0-589 GCF_000475195.1 Diaphorina citri
TTGTAAATAAATAATACTTTGAACAGAGGAAGCTAGAACTAAAGATGAGATACATTATTATATTTCACATAACTATTATGTGAAGCCAAAAATAAAATTTTCATAATTACCACGCTTTTCACTCCTGGAGTAAACAACGGGAATCAAGTGGATTTTGAAAAACTAATTTTAAGCTTTTTGTATAATGATGTGCATTTCGAAATTCAGGCCTCAAAATTAAATTCCGAAAAATCGTGCCTACCAGAAAACCCTCCGATCCAAGATATTTCCGAATGTGACTTTTAGGTCTCCAAATTTCGAGATACAGACAATCAAGTTCCCGTTTTCTTATGTTAAAGAAGGATCTTGGCAGTTCTCTTATTTTCTGAGCGCAAAAATAGAAACTTTGCAAAGGATTTACCTTAAGTTTCATCACCTTGAATTAGAGATTACAAACAAAATTTCCGAAGAAAGTGTTCTATCTTGGAGTTATACAGAGGCAAAAAGTGCGTCATGGCATAAAAATTTCAAGAACTTCCCATTTTCTTGAATTTTCTTGGCAGTTCTCTTATTTTCTAGGCGGTCGTAGAAACTTGGCGAAGATGATTCC
>NW_007414623.1:0-589 GCF_000475195.1 Diaphorina citri
TGTATTATTCAAAAGTCAAAACCCCCCTTCGCTGAAAAATTTGTCACAATGAAAAATTTCTAATAAAACTTGAAATAGGAAAAATTAGAATCAAACATAATCAAGAAAAATGTATGAATAAAAATATTTATATACACCCTGTATAATACCCTCTTTTTTTTTACTTGTACCACCCAGTATATTTTTTTTTTTTTGTTTTTTAATGAGTCACTCTGTATGCAAAATAATGTTTCAATAAGTACAATGAATTATAATAATAAAACAATAAAATATTATTGAAACTTATGTACCTACATTGCCTTGTTCTTGGTTACTTGTTATTAAGGATTGTATTAAAATAGGTACAAATAAAAAATATTCAAACAAAAAAAAAATATTCTTAATAGGTATTTACTAAAAATGATGTAAAGAAAAAATGTACAAGAAAACTTGAATGAAATGATCATAGGTACCTACTTCTATTTACACATTTGGTACCTACTCTAAATTATAAGTTTGCTAACTGGGGCAATAGATATTAAAATATAGTATAGTTTAGCTTATCCATCAAAACTTGAATAGTTAGGTATTCATTTAATGCACATTTGAC
>NW_007414624.1:0-589 GCF_000475195.1 Diaphorina citri
TCCGACGTGGCAGGAACGGAAAAGGTAAAGAGAGCGGGGGAAAATTATTATTGTTAATATAAAATGCAAATTTTCCCTCCCCCTCTTCAAAATTTCCCTCCTCCCTCCCCCGTCCTTGAGGGAAGGTTCCTAAAAGCTTTGAGAGGAGTTTTTCGTCCCTCCGTTTCCCCTTCTCGGAGCCCTTTAATTTGTATTCCTCTTGTCCTTCTTCTGAATGGGAACCACGAGGGGTTCCGTCACAAGGGAAAGCCAGGTGACCATTTGAATTTTGAACCATGTTAGCTTCTTCTACTTGAGTAGGTATAAAATTGTCTATAGGTAAATCTGTCTGCCTGTTACATCGTAAATCTCCGTTCCCATTTGTCGTTCGGAAAAAAATCTTTTTTTTTTAAGGCTTTATGGCAGGATTCTCACACAGTGAGCTCTTCCACCCAACCAATGTCGTTCTTGTCTTGTCGTTCGTAATAGATCAGTTGCGCTTACTTGGGTGATGTTTCAAAGTCATAGAGCTGGAAAAATGGGGACCAACGGAATTTTTCTTTTTCTTCTACGACTTCTAGATCCCGAGATAAATCGATTTAAAAAATAC
>NW_007414625.1:0-589 GCF_000475195.1 Diaphorina citri
TAGTATCCGGATAATAATGCGACCATTCACCATCCAATGAGATGTACAGGCGATGTTCAGGAGGACCTTTGAACAATGGAACGGAATTGGTATTTCAGCATCAGGGAATGGAACAATAAAATTGGGCGCCCTGAATAGCTAGCAGTACGTGTTGTCCCAAACGCCCTAAGTCCATGCACAGCCTTACTTGACTTGTTGATGCAAGTGCCGAACTTGTTTCAGCAGTTTAAACTGTAAACCAAGTCAAATAAGCACTTTCTGAAGCAAGTTGGAATGTAGTAGTAACCTGAATCGTTAGGTCTACAGTCTACAGCCTTATGTTGACTTTCTAGAATCATTATTTTAGTCCATTTCTTGACGTTTTTCTGGATTTATAAATCGCATGCTGAATTACAAATTGGATCAGCTGATTGGTCAAAAATTCTTTTTTGGTTCGAAATGCTATGTAAAGTACTGTTTCTTACACCAACAGAAAGTCAATGGGACTGTAAACCCGGCTGTTAGACTATTAATAGCGATCATACCTTCAACAAATCCACCTGGGTATCATCGGATTGAGTGTGAATGGAGGTGATGGCACTTAGCACTT
>NW_007414626.1:0-589 GCF_000475195.1 Diaphorina citri
AAGAAAGTTTGACCGCGCTACTATAGAGATATTATACGCGACAGGGAAAGTAGCCGTTTTCAGGTAGTTTTATTTAGTAAATCTATCTGTTTGATTATTTATTTGTCTATTTGTTCCACAATATCTCCCGTACCATTAGTCTGACTTTGTTGAGATTTAATAGGTATCTTCTACACAAAAAGCCATTTTCTCTCCAGATTTTCTGGCAATCCCCCAGAGACCCTTTCAAAATAAAATCGATTCTCACAAAGATCCATCTTGTTACATTGTCCGGGGCACACATCACTGGCCAATAAACTGATTAAATAGGTTCAATGGTTAAAATTAAACTGGTTTAACTAATATCTCTTGGTTTAAGGGTTTAATATACGAGAAGGAGAGTTCTCCCCCTCTCCCTCTCTCAAGGGAAGGTACTCATGTTATTAAGGAAGGGGAAGTGAAGGACAGAGAGGAGGGAGAGACAGACCCCATGCAATGAGGTAATCTTTTAATAGTCACGCCATATCTGAACTTGATAGAGAGAGAGAGAGAGAGAGAGAGAGAGAGAGAGAGAGAGAGAGAGAGAGAGAGAGAGAGAGAGAGAGAGAGC
>NW_007414627.1:0-589 GCF_000475195.1 Diaphorina citri
TAAAATTATTAGGTAGTTTGAGCTTTAACCCAGAGAGCCTTTTTTGTGGCTTTAAATTTCTCTCTTGAGGAAAAACTTCTGGTTCCAAGCCGCTTCGAGGGAAAATGAGGCCGAATGAACCCCCCTGTGCAAGGCCCTCACTTCGTTTTCAAATTATTTCGTATGTTTCTTATTTCCCCCATAAAAATTCTTTTCCCAACACACATAAAACGGTGGGAATTGTGAAAATAAGGTAAAATATGCCTTAAATGCCTAATGTAAAAGTTTCGCAGGATGTGATTTTATATATATATCTTCCTCATGCAGTGTACAAAATGTATGGTAATAGCTGTTAAATTATACATGTCAAAATTTTTCTTTGAATCCAGTGAAGGATATGTAAAATTTGAGTTCAGCCTATGGACATGATAAAATAGCACACAATAATAATGTTATTCATATTTCAACAAAACGAACAGTGGGGGAGAAACACAAAATTATGGGAATTTTTAAATAACTCACTAGAAACCTTGGTATATTTTTCTCTTTTGTGAAATTCCCTAAAAAGTATCCCTGATTTCCCATTTCCATCTACGCGGCTTATCACCAG
>NW_007414628.1:0-589 GCF_000475195.1 Diaphorina citri
TAGGTACTGATTTTCTCTAATCACGATCGAATAAACTACGGACTAAAAAATTCCCGGAGGGACGGACCCAGCTTGTTTTTATTTATTTAGAAACCGAAGGAAGAGAAAGAGAGAGAGAGAGAAAGGTAATATCTACATATATACTGTGTTGAACTGACTAAATCCTCAATTTCAGGATGAGGGATTACCAAGGAGACAGAATTTGAGACATTTTGCATTTTTATTAGTGGATGTGCCAAATTGACCAAATTTCCATTACAACTTGAGAATACGTATCTCATTGAAATATTGTAGCTATACTGATATTGTAGAGATATTGTAGAGACATATTCTATCATTTCTATGCTTAGTAGTGTTGATAAGGGTTACTATTTAGGAGGAAAAATAAATAAACACGAGTAATCTGATATGCAGCCTACATGAAATATGCATTGATAATATGCAGGTTACGCGGGGTTACAGAATGCAGTTGCTACTAGGGATAACCTACTGATATTGTAGAGACATATTCTATGCTTAGTAGTGTTGATAAGGGTTACTATTTAGGAGGAAAAATAAATAAACACCAGTAATCTGATATGCAGCCTAC
>NW_007414629.1:0-589 GCF_000475195.1 Diaphorina citri
TAATGCTATCTAGTATCTAACTATCTATGATAATACTGCAGTGAAAAGTTGAGATACATCCATGAAAGAACAAGGAGAAGATGAAACAGGAAAGTAAAGGCAAAAAAGCGAGGCGTAAAAAAAATTCAATGCGAAAAAAGAACCTGTATCAAGCGTGCAGGCGCGAACATCAAGAGTTCGAAACGAAGCGAAGCGAAATGTAAGGTACAGTATAGTTGAGTTAAAACTCAGAACTCTTTTCTTTCGACAAGCCTCAGGACAGAAGACATTTCGTAGGGGGTAATTTCCAGAAAGTAGAGAGGAAAACTCAGACAGAGCGACTTTTTGCCACAAGGAATGCTTTGCTTTTAAAAGAAAAGACGAGGATAATTGCATATAAACCACCACAAAGAAGTTTTATCAAAAAGAAAAAAAGAAGAGAAGGAGGAGGAGGAGGAGGAGGAGGAAGAGGAGAAAAGCAAAAATACAGGGTGTTCAATATCACACTGTCCCATGGATATTAACTCGTAAAATCCATTTTTAGTCCGTCCTTCCTTTATTATTACTAATAATAAAAGGTATAGTGGACGGACTATTGTATTCGCTTCGG
>NW_007414630.1:0-589 GCF_000475195.1 Diaphorina citri
TCAACCGGAATTTAACGACTGAAAAGTTAAACAGAGATATGGTTTCAACGGTCTAAGGACTCTTAGCTCAGAATTGGATTTTTTTAAAAGGTTTGATAGAGGGAACTGTAACTGCTAAGGTCTTATCGTCCCGGAAAAAAAAACCTTAGACCGACATTTAGAATGTTTAGTGTACACCTTGTATAATTGTACAAAGTGCTAATCATACTTTTTTATGTGATGGAACTCTAATGACCATCTAAATAAAGCACTACAGAAGCCATAATCTACACCTGAAACTGAAAGAACTTACCTTTCACTTGACTGATGGAATGTATTCGGTCTATTCTTCACACTTATGTAGTTCTACACAAATTATCACAGGTCTGAAACAGAATCAAATATTTTCACAATTACTCGAGTGTAGTAAGAAGTTATGTTCTTCAGAGAGGCAGGATATCCGATTTGAAACATTTTGCACTCTACCTAACTACAGTAAGAAACCATAATGCAAACTCGACTAAGAAGCGTGTAAATATTACTGAGACATGGGCTTTTATCAATAGTTGAAGAAAATTTAACACTACTATAATAAAAACTCATTACTGGG
>NW_007414631.1:0-589 GCF_000475195.1 Diaphorina citri
CTCTCATCAATGTTGACAAAAAATATGGCGTCAAAATACGTCAATACATTTTGTGATTTATTTCGTAATGATACAACATCGTTTTCGGTTTTTTGAGCATATACATATGTTTATATAGTAGATATGTATTATACTAGGTAGGCACATACCTACATATTCTACCATTCTCGTCAAAAAAATCCATAGCCTTCCGTGAAAAAATACCTACCCGCATACCCATAACTAGGTACATATAGGTACCTGTACAAAGTATACACCTTGAAAAATGTTTTTTTATAGGTGCACGTACCTAGATTTTTACGTAGGAGATGTTTTCTCAATCAATTATACCACAACTCATTAAGCTGTCACTTGGTGAAAAATAATATCATAACACTACTTCTTCACCTCCATCCAGGGTATCAAAGCTCAGGGTCGGGTTAAGAAAGGATAAATAGACAATCACTCATGGTCGGAATTACAATGGTAGTTAAACTCCGTTAAACTATTTTCTGAATGGCTAAAATTTAATACATAGGGTAAAACCCCCAATCGCCGACACCTGTTGTAATCGTGGACACCCTACTCGTATTTCTTTAATAATAAGAAA
>NW_007414632.1:0-589 GCF_000475195.1 Diaphorina citri
TTGTCGGGTGGGTAGGGTACATTTTGGAATGGCCATAACGATTGTCGTCTGGGACGACCAAAAAAGTTGCATTTTTTTTCGGAATGTAATTAAACAAGTTCAATTGTGGTAGCCGCATTAGAAATGCTTTTATTTATTCGTTCTTAAAAAAAGATGACAATTTTTTAATGTATTTATAGCCAAGCCTCTGAGCGCAGTGGTAAAAAAAAGAGGACCCAGAGGAAAAAAAATCTAATGATTCAACTTACAAATTTGCAGAAGCATAAAAAATAATCTATTGAAATATTCCAGACCAAGGCAAGTCGGTACAATTTTTCGGTCCCTAATATGTTTGAATTTCGGGGTGCACTCAGTCTCTTGAAAACAATTAGGTACCCACATGTAAGTGAGTAACGACCAATTTTACGTAGGTATGGGGATGGAAAATATTTTGTATTAAATTATAGGTATAAAAACTAAAACTTACCCACAGAGTTTTGGTATCCACCAAAAATTACTTCAAAATCTCATATTATAGCCTCATAGGTATTTAATATATTATGTAGATATTAATTGAATTTTATTTGATTTATATTTTTCAGACCTGACA
>NW_007414633.1:0-589 GCF_000475195.1 Diaphorina citri
GCAAATTCATCCATTTCTTATGTTCTTAGACAAATTTCTAGTTTGAATTTTTAGTCAAATAAATTAGTATACTTTTTTTGGGTTCCACATACAAATTGTTTTAGCACCAATTTTATTCCTTTTTAAACAATTCCGTATTTTACCACTCTCCGTCCGATAAAATGTAAACAATTAGTGTAAATTTTGTGCAAGGAAACAAAAAACCTCTAAAGAAAAACAAGAAATGAGAATTTCACCGAGATTTTCCCACACTATGTGTTCATGAAAACCACTTTCGCATTTACCCTGCGCTCTTGATGGAAACGTGATTTTTACATGTGCGAATTATTCCAAGTTTAATTCATAACGTTTAGATAAATATTTTCGATCATATCTTTGTTTCTTCCTCACGAAAACTGAGTTTTGAAAAAACTTCCCAGTAAATTCATTGCTGTAAATTATTGTTATATGTAAAAAAAAAATCTTAATTAGTTAAATAAAGCCCACTTTTGACCACTGTATAAATTCCCTAAATTGTACGAAACTTACTGTTGTTGAGGAAGCAGAATAAACCAAAAAAAACCCTTTTTGCCTTGCATGAATTTACTCA
>NW_007414634.1:0-589 GCF_000475195.1 Diaphorina citri
TCAATCTCTTAATGTACATTACTCACCTAACAATAGTGGTTAGTTACTAGTTAGTTAGTTAGTTAGTTATAATACCAGATACTAGTTATTAACTCACCAATATAAGTTTCGCCGTCCACTAGCGAGGCTTCCTCCCCAGACGCTGCAATTTGTGCCAACGATTCTCTCTCTTCTAATTCTTCACTAGCCTGGAAAAAATCAGATGACAAGAATTATAAGGTGAAACAGCTTGAACTGATGATGACAGATTCAATGAAGATCAAACCATGACACATTAATGGCTGGGACCAAAATCTAAGATTTGGATCAAGCAATCTGATTTTTTAATTTCAAATTTTCAGCCACTCCGCTTGCTTCAACCAAGCTTAAGCCTAACCCAAGTTTAAACTCAGGTTGTGCTCCTGGCCATAAGATAGTCATTAGTAGAGCAACCAACGAACGGTAGAATGCAAGGAGTTTGAGGGGGACGGTATGTGTGAGGGAATGGTTAGTTGGTTAGGAGATGCGTTCCAAGTGTATCCGTATTTCTTACCTTGGGTATATTGGACACAACCTCATACGTGACTCCGGTCTGGGTCAGCCAGTCAGA
>NW_007414635.1:0-589 GCF_000475195.1 Diaphorina citri
AGGTACATAGGTACTGATTTTCTCTAATCACTACGGGCTAAAAAATTCCCGGAGGGACGGACCCTGCTTGTTTTTCTTACTCTTTCGTTTCTGATTTGTGCCTGATTTTAGCTGTCAAATTTATGATTCGAAATCAATTTAATGAGTCCAAAAGCCCAAACCTCGAACTTTTCGGCTTTTATTACTGCCATGAGGCTGAATAAATTTCGCCAAAGGAAACTTTGCCTGCTCTCATTTCAGTAATACTATTAATGCTGACATTGCTAACTGAGAAATATATATACCTACACGCTGTCTTGAAAATAATAAAAACATGTGGGAGAAGAAAATGAGCGAAAAAGAGAGAAAAAATCCATTTTGAAAAGAAAAAAAAATGTGAGAATTTGAAACTCAGATCTCTATTCCATTACTTTTAATACTCTAGCTCCTGATTAGTCCGGTCCGTCAACATACTGGACTGCCTGTATCGTCCTCTGTTAAATAGGTATTTGATTTTTCACTGTCTTTGGGAGAGTTTTTGGTGAAATTCTGATAAAATACAGCCTAATCGTGGAATTTAAGAATAATGGCAGAGAGTTTGTAGAAAAAT
>NW_007414636.1:0-589 GCF_000475195.1 Diaphorina citri
AAAATCAGATTTTTTCTAGCTTTATTAGAAAAGAAATTTTGTTTCAAAACTATAACAAACCAATTAATAATTTTATTAATATTTTTATCTGAGATTGAAAAGAAATCTGATGCAGGTTACTGACAAATAATGGCCAATGGAGGACAACTACAAGGTGAAATAAATGTCCACTAGTAGATACAAAGAAAAAAAACTGAAATGAAAAGTTTCATGTACCTACCTACATAATTACTAGGGTTGCCAACCGTACGTTATTTCCCGGAACAATCCGTATTTTTGTCAAAAATCAAATGTTCCGCCGGAACACACCTTTGTGTAATTACCTACATGTACTTATTAGGTCTACCCCCTTTCTTATCAGATAACATTTGATTCTAATATCAGACAACTTATCGTTCCGGTTTTTTCCAAATCTATGGAAAATACAGGAACTGACTAATAAACAGAAAAAAAGTACAAAAAAAAAGTTAAAAAGATAGGTAGGTACGTAAGAAAAACACAAAAACCCGCAAGACAAGTAGGTATTTTTTCAGCCTTTTAGCATGTGATTTTTAGTAACACGGATTCAAAAACGGATTATTTGTAATTT
>NW_007414637.1:0-589 GCF_000475195.1 Diaphorina citri
ATAGATAGAAGAATTCTTCGGATTTCCCCAGACCAGATAAATATTTTTCTTTGAGAAGATTTAGCTTTCGAATTTTTCGTCTGTTTGACTTTATCTTATCAGACGAAAAGCAAATGGTGACAAGGTATACATCGAACTCGAAGTTTCCCTTGAAATTCCACCACAGAAAGCTGATGTGAAAGATCTTCTTTTCTTATCTTCTTTTCAATTTTTTCTTCTTTTCTTCTGATATCTCTTTCTTTTCTTTCTGTACTTTTTAGCCCGTCCTTCCTTTATTATTACGATAGTAATAAAAAAAAGGTATAGTGGACGGGCTATTGTATTCGCTTCGGTGTCTGTCAGTCGGTCGGTCTGTCTGTCTGTCCCCATAGAAGGACTTATCCAAACCTGGTCGACCTATACATCAAAATAAAGGTCTTTTTACCAGGATCACGAAAACGGTGGTACAAATTTTGTCCAGAGAACCATAAAGCCAAATAGACTCTCCCTTCTCCTTTTTCATCTTCTTCTTCTCCTCCTCCATCGTCTCTTCCTCCCTCTCCTTTATCCTTAAGGCGTAACTTGTTTACTTTTAATTTGAAAGATAGCT
>NW_007414638.1:0-589 GCF_000475195.1 Diaphorina citri
ACCAGTAGATTAATTTGGTGATCAACTGTTGCAGTAGATGAGTAAACACAACTATTGAATGCACTTGGGAAAAGGGTACTACCGGATTCCGAGCATCTTATTGCAAAGATCCAAACAGTTTGTGTGCGCATGAAATTTGGAAAGTGTGGAGTCCTGGAACAGTCCACAATCCACTCTCCACAGTGACCTTTCCATACATCAGTCAAGTATATTACAAGACAATAGAACGCGAATTCATAAAGACTCCGAGATAGGTTCATGTTAAACTGCACCAAAAGCACGTAATTTGAACAATCTAGTGAAAAGCAAACTGTAGCAAGGTCACGATCCCCGGTCATAGGTACAGGAGTCAAGGTCATCTGACCTCTCACATTCCAACACCCTGGGGAGCTTTGGCCAACACTATCTAGCTCATTTATCTACGTATGTAATATGCATGACTTTGAAATGGCTATGTAGTACTTGTTAATAACATGTGTGTGGACAATGGACAGTAAACATAATGTAGACATTCGTTTTTAGTCCGTCCTTCCTTTATTATTACAATAGTAATAAAAAGGTATAAGGGACGGACTATTGTATTCGCTTC
>NW_007414639.1:0-589 GCF_000475195.1 Diaphorina citri
AAACTTTTTACTTTATTGTCACTCTCTACTACCACCCATTAATTTACATTTACATTTAACTTTTTTTTTCCTTTTTTTTCTAGTTAAGCAAGGTCTTATTACTGAATTGTTAGTTGTATGTATTATTCTTTAACCCATCAAATATACGAGACACTGTTTAGACTGGGGTAAAGGGACTTTTCACTCTTTTCAGTCCTAATATTCGGACAGGATAAACAAGGTATATTCTATTCTATTCTAAACAAATGGAGTTCGTTCTCGGAAGGACCAACGAAAGACTTCTCCTATCCTGTCTTCCTTCTCTCTTCACTTTCGAGACGACAAGACCATAGCAGTTACAGTTCCCTCTATCAAACATAAAACGCTACGATGTGTTTTTTCATCGAGTTAATGTAGTGTTACTGATGAATTTTCACTGGAATATCCTAATTGAAATACTTTAATTTACCTATGTACCTACCTAGATTCTTCGATATCCTAATTTTACACATCTCTAATGACCAGTGTCTCTCTCTCTCTCTTTTTTAAGAGGTTTGACAGAGGAAACTGTAACTGCTATGGTCTTATCGTCCCGAAATCGAAGAGAGAA
>NW_007414641.1:0-589 GCF_000475195.1 Diaphorina citri
AAACGATTGTATGTTTTGGAACCAAGTCAAAAACACACTTGAATTTCCTGAATTGTTCCAATTTAAAGAAAAAAAAATAATAAAGAAAAAAAAAAATCTTTGATAAAATGTACATAAAATGTTTTTTGGTGACATGAAGAGGGGCCCCTCTTCTCCGTCGCTAGTCGCTACATATTATGTATGTTTATAACGACCTGTCCTTCTAAAATATCTCTTACCAACACCAACAGAGATACAGAGAATTGAGATATTTACGAGTAGTATATGTTTCGGGAGTGAACTCTACATAATAATTAACTGTAGAAGTAGGTAGATTTAACCAACATAATTTTATTACGACTATTACGAGGCAACAAATCAGGCGAGTTCTGTCACGCCCAGAAAATAAATAATCTTGTGTAAGGACCTAAAATGCACTCATTTGACATTATTATCTATATACTAACATTCCGAGGGTCTTCGAAGTGTCTTTAAATGTTAAAATACAACTTCAGTCCTATTCGAACAGGAATAATCATTCTGTTCCAGCCGAGATTCGAACCCACCATCTCCGGGTCAGAGTTGCTCTTAACCACTCGGCCACAGATTC
>NW_007414642.1:0-589 GCF_000475195.1 Diaphorina citri
CTTGGGCGTACGTACGCTAGAGGGAGGCACCGAGCGTATACCAAACTGTCGCACTCGACTGCGTGGTGGAGGCAGTTCAGGTGAGGTAGTACTTCGTGATTTAGCCGCTTTGGAGCGAGATGGGCCAGTACTTGATTTATTAGATACCCCATTATCACCTGTGCTGATTGAGGTGCTGGGGATTTCATTATATTCTTGAGTGAAACTGCTTTGGGTCGCGCTTTGTACCGGTGTGCTTGTACCACTTGTGCTAGGACTCCCCCGAGCTTGGCTACCTCTGCTAATATCCCTCGGACTATTATAACCAGACGGGCTTGAACCAAACCGGGCGGGACTCTCACAATACCCATCAGAGGGTCTTCTACTACCGAACTTATTGGGACTACCTAGCCCGGGAGATGAGGTTCTACTTTGCGGACTGCCCAGTCCTAGACTGCGGTCGAAGTTGTAGAATAAATTCGATCTGAGAATCAGAAGAAAGATGCTGTTGTGAGTTTCCAAAGAGCATCTGGTTTTGTCAAATAAAACCGACATCCAATGAGTTAAGTCTGAGTTATTTTATTGGTTAGTGCCTGAAGCAATAGAATAA
>NW_007414643.1:0-589 GCF_000475195.1 Diaphorina citri
GTATTTCTTTTGTAGTGTGTTTGGTGTTAAATAAAAGAACATTCATTATTTCATATCAAATCCAGCGCCTTATTTATTTCATCATCCACCATCGCCTACACCAAATGCAACTTGACTAGGGCCGAAATCTCCGTGACCCTCTTCAAATGGGACAGGGTAATCCGTGTCCTACATGAGGGTACCGTGACCCGAAACTTGTTCTAGCTTAAGTACCTACCTCTATTCAGCAGGATTTTTTCGCCCAAAAGATTCTGTTCTGTTCTCCTCACTTCTGTTCTGTTTTAATTTTGTACTCCTGTTCTTCTTTTCCCATTCTGTATGGCAAAGGGAGAAAATAGGCGAAAGGGACAGGAGGAGAGGGAGGGAGAAAAGGGAGAGACCGGAAACATATACGAGAGGGGGAAATTGAGCTATGAATGGGGCTCCAAACCGACTATAGGTGTCTGTCCTATACTAACTCCTTCATTTATTGTCCCAAAATTTTTCGAAAATATCATACATCATGATCATAACTAATATTTGCTACCATAAATCCTCATTGAAAATCGATATCGATGTAGCTAGTGGTGATAGCAAGATGAATTAGTAG
>NW_007414644.1:0-589 GCF_000475195.1 Diaphorina citri
CCCTCATCAGATGGGCGAGAAGAGACAATACTACCGAGGCCGCGGGTTCGAATTCCGCCCGGGGCGGATTTTATCCTGAACGGATAAGGTTCGTTCTCGGAACGGATGGCTTTCTGCTATCCTGTCTTCCTTATCTCTTCGCTTTCGGGACGATCAGACTCTATCAGTTACAATTCCCTCCTTCAAACTTCTTTTTTTCCCCCCCCAAGTTCTCATTTGCTTGTGCTTCCTCATTTCAGAACAAATTGTAGCGGAGACCGGCAATGACAGTGTGGTGGTGAAAAAACTCAACCTCTCCTCACTCCAGTCTGTCAGGGAGTTTGCTGCTGACATCAATCGGTAAGTAAATTGGTAAAGAATTTAGTAATTAACGCACAGTTAAAGCGCCTAAAAAAAAGGGGGGGGGACAGTAAGGCGAAAGAATTTAGTATATGCACTTTTCCAGTACCCTTGGAAACAAACCGGGTTACCACGCTCTGCTACCAAAAACATGACTGCCAGCCTAGTCAGTTTAGTTGGTAGTGCGTCTGCCTTGTAAGCGCCAGGCCGCGGGTTCGATTCCCGCCCGGGGCGGATTTTATCCTGATGG
>NW_007414645.1:0-589 GCF_000475195.1 Diaphorina citri
CCTACCGTACCTATAATGAATGACTGGGTCTTTTCCTTTTATGTTAAATTTCGTTTATGATAATAAGAATGAATTATGATGTTTTTAGCATGATTCATCAAATCATCATCTTATAACTCGTACCTAGCTTTATAGGATAGAAAGATGTAAAAGTTGTTTTATTTGGTGAAATGTGGTTTTAATAAGTATTGTTCAGTTCAGCCTTGAAAATCACTCATATTAAGGTGACCATTCTATTGAGGTCAACAAAATATGAACTCGAGAATACATTTTCACTAGAAAGGTAAAACTTGATTTTTTTCACAACAATGAATTCATGAAATGAGCCCCAGATGCAAAATTCCAATACTTTCAAAGCGCCGTACAAATATTTTTGCGAACGCAATATGCACAGCACAAGATCAGGGACGCCAACAGAACATTTTTTCCTTCCGCATTGCTATTGGTCAAACTGGAGAGATAAGAAAAATGTAAACAAAAATCAGCTGATTAGATTTCACGTCGCTTCGAAAATCCGGGGAAACTGGGAAAAGTCTTGTTAATTTTCTTCGCTTTTCCGGTGTATTTCTAGCTTGTGAATGAAAAATCG
>NW_007414646.1:0-589 GCF_000475195.1 Diaphorina citri
GCCACCCTTTCTCCAAAACAGAGGAGAGTTTTCCGTCATTTTCACTGATAAGAGGAAATTTTCTCTTCATTCACCAGTTTCCCACCAGCGAAAACTCCTTACCGAGAGACGTAGAACACGGAAATTTTCGACAAATTTCAATTCTCAAGACAGTTATTATTTAATTTATTGTTTAATAAATTGTTCGTTTTTTTATTGTTCTTTGGTTTGTGTTTGTCTGAATATTTGCGCTATAATTTATTGTTCTAATTTCTTTCTAATTGATTGTTTTTGTGGTATTTTATAGTGTTTTCATTTATTTATTTTCCTATTTGTTACTGTTTTTGAAGAAAAAACCTCGTGTGTGATTGTTTTGAAATTGATTCTAAAAGGTAAGTTCCTCATCTTTATTTTTGCTTTATCTACTACTCACTCGTATGTGATATTGATCCATTTATTTGTTTTCTAGTGGAATTGGCTTTGAGTTTATCTACGTAGGTAATATCTTAGAGATCTTTAATGATACCAATTATAAGTTTGGTGCTGAATAACTTAAAACCTTGTATCTAATCTAGGCAGTTTACAATGTTTACATGCGTTTAGAAAGATC
>NW_007414647.1:0-589 GCF_000475195.1 Diaphorina citri
AGAGTGTACAAAACTTCATCATATCAAACATTTTTTTATTACCTCCAAAATTAAACCATAAAAAGTCCAAAAGCATTTTTTTTATTACTTTTTTTTATAAACCTTAGTTTATAACTTTGTTAGATCCCCAAAAAATGAGCTATATTATGGAGACAAGAGTGAGAGGAAAATTAACATGCTGATCACATTATTTGTTATATTGTTCAAGACAATTGCTTGGGCTAACTTTGAAATGAAAATCAATAAAATACCCAAATTTTGACAAAAGTATATTACAGAATTTTTGCCTTAATAAAGAGTAGAATAGAGTAGGTGTTTCGAACACACATAGCCCTCTTCAATTTACTAAGAAAGCTTTTTCATATGGAATTCAAACTACACATTTGATCTTAAGGATTTTGGTTTCCACAATAAAAAAAACGTACCTAATTCCTGGGTTACTTCTCCAATTACGTTCTTACAAGACAAGTATTTTTAACAGGTGTTTCGTGATTTTCTAATAGGGGCGAAGGTGAATAAAGAAAGAAAAGGACTTTTCAGTCTCATTCTGGCAGTATAAACAGGGTATATTCTATTCTACTGTACTAGT
>NW_007414648.1:0-589 GCF_000475195.1 Diaphorina citri
TTTTTTTTTTTTTTTTTTTTTTTTTTTTTTTTTTTAAGAAGTTTGACAGAGGAAACAATGGAAGTCTTATGGCCATGGAATTGAGGAGAAAAGGAGGATAAGGTTAAAAGGATAGGAGAAAATCAGCCGCTCCGAGAATAAACCTCATCTCTTTAGGATAAAGTTCGCCCCAGATGGGAATCACACTGTGACTTAAACCTTAGCTTAGAAAGTAGGCGCGCTACTTTCTGAACTAACTACGTTGGCTACATCGACAGTCTGACCTCTCTTGACTAATTTTTCAGCAAGCTCTTGCCCTCACTTGGACAAACAGAAGGAATTTGGTAAACAATAAGTAAAGTTGCTTACCTCAGTGAATGAATCAAGTTGACATCGGGCATTTCAAGCAAATAGAACGACCCATTGGAAAAGCCCACGACCAACACCTTCGTACTCTTATGATAATTAGCACAGGTTATTTTGGCTGCTTTATCCTCGTTGAAATCATTCAGATAGTGACGGCCTAGTCGCCTGTAGTTCAACTTCTCATAGGAGCTGTCAGTGGATTCCTCTTCAGCTGAAAAAGGAAGGGTTTCATTAGTGAAAAGCA
>NW_007414649.1:0-589 GCF_000475195.1 Diaphorina citri
AGTTTTCAAAGAAACAATTTAACTGAAAAATCTAATTATAATTTCAATGTGGTTCAGAACCACTCAGTTAAAATTATTATTATTATAAATCTTTTCTGCCTGTTCAAAAATTTCAAACTATTTTAATTTACAATGTTTATGTTTTCAGGAATTTTCTAATATCAATTACCTGCATTTTTAATACTAACTAATTCCCTATGTCACCGAATTTGTGTATAAATAATGAGACCTACCTTTAAGTAGGTTTCCTGAGTAGGTATAAAATAATTGTAAAAGTATACGATAGTACAGTTTTATAAAAAGATATATAAACAATAGTAGTACAAAGGACCATAATTTCAATATTGTAACTGAGAGTTTTTAAGTTATAATTTAGTTGCAAAAGGAAAAGAAGAAAATAATAAGGTCAATGCTATAAAATCAACTCTCTGTTTATTGTGGTGATTTGGCAATGAGCTGTTATAGTGTGTAAAAATGAGTACAGAAACTCAAGAAAAGCACTTTTTTTTTAATTTAGAATTAAGCTTGATGAAATTGAAGAAGACTAAATTTTTCTCAAAGATTGTTGCCAAATCTTCTCCACAAAAAG
>NW_007414650.1:0-589 GCF_000475195.1 Diaphorina citri
AACAACTTGGTTAAAAGGTTATAACATGTTGTTAAGCTAAAATGGGAAGAATATAACAACTCGGTTATAAGGTTATAAATATAACATATTGAGAAGTTGAGAGGAGAGGAAAATAACTAGTGGTTCATTCAACTGTATAATTCAGTTGGAAAAAGGACCAGAATGGTATCATCCAAGGTGTTATAGAGTCCAAAATCTAACGAGCAAACGTACTTTAGGTGTTTAACGTGCCTGCCAAAATTCATTAAAATCGGACATACCGGTCAAAAGTTTTAGCGAAATAAATGACGCAAATAAAAGGAAAGATCATCGCGTTCCCTAAGACTTTGGCACGTGAATATTATGTACTAGGATATGATTAATATTATGTCACCCATTCTATTAATCACCACACTCACAGGATCTTATCTTACCTTCCTTGATAGATTCTAGCAATGCTTCTCCCCCGGTCTTAGCATTATCATCCTTGTTCTCATCAGACAATGTCGTGTTATTACATAGGTCACCCATCCTATTAATCACCACACTCACAGGATCTTATCTTACCTTCCTTGATAGACTCTAGCAATGCTTCTCCCCCGGTCTTAGC
>NW_007414651.1:0-589 GCF_000475195.1 Diaphorina citri
GCATTTTACTAAACTTTAATTGGAGATTTTACTGTCGAAATCGTCCATTACCACTCTTTTTCCCATGTAAAAAAAAAAATCGAAACTTAGATTACATATTTACATCTTCGGTTAAAGTTTGGTACCTAGTAGGTACCTATTTATGTTTGAGAGGACGACAATAAAAATCCCATGTAATTTCACTCGTCCTCAGGGTATTTTTTTTAATGGTGGGATTTATAGCAAAATTCCCACAAAAATCTCGTCCTCAACACGCTCCCCTGTGCCAGATCCGACTTTCGTTTTAGTCGAAAAGGTATCTTTTTTCTGTTCCTTAGCGAGGTCAAGTGGCAAGTGTTTCCCTTTAAGGATAATTTCCGTGGTTTCGAGTGTCCCCCTGAAAGGTATTTTTCCTTTTGGTGGTTTGTGGCCCTCTTCTCAAGTTTGGCTAGTTTCCCGTGACTTTGTTCCTCTTGTGTGTCACTTGGCCCATTTTTTCCACCAAATTTGACGGATTTCCTGTATCTTTGGAGGTTTTTCTCAAGTTTGACGGTTTTTCAAGTGGGTTTTGGCCCACTTTGGTTGTGTGTTCTTGGTAGTGGGTTTAGTC
>NW_007414652.1:0-589 GCF_000475195.1 Diaphorina citri
TTTCGTTTCTGTTTGCTCTTGGCTCTTCAATATTTAGTCCCAAGAGGGTGTCACTCGTCTTTTCTCTCCATTGTACTTGAAAGTTGATTTTAAAACCTAAACCCTAAACATTCACTAGTCCCCGGGTCTAATATTTCATGGTACCTTTGAGAATGATTGTAGACTGTCCGAGCAAAGTGTGACTCCAAAGTTGGATTGTAGATCCCAGAGGGTCACTGAGGGGATGGGACATTGACATTTACGTAAACTTTCAGACCCATGAGATCAGACACTTCCAGACCCATGAGATATGGCCACCAGTAGATTACTGCCTCACTTGGGACATCAATGCCTCGGGTGTTTCAACGTCCTGATAATTACCCGTGAGTTTCTCGAAGCGAGGTCTTTGTATCTATTGTCTCCTAGAAATGTTGACATTCCTAGCATGTTTCTGATGATTCCTATCTTGTTGAGTTCCTTGGTTAGGTTAATTATTGAAACTGAACGTCCTAAACTCATCCTTAGTCCTTACATACAGGGTGGTTCGTGATTTGCGAACCACGCTTATATCTCAGAAACGGCTGGGAATTTAGGAATGAAATAAACGGCA
>NW_007414653.1:0-589 GCF_000475195.1 Diaphorina citri
GTTGTTCTGCTCTCTGGGAGACTTCTCCAAGTTTGAAAACTTTCAGGAGGTAAGTCAACAACTGAGCATCTGATTAAAAGTTAATAGATCACAGGTACAGAATTACAGATCCAAATCCAAGGCAGAAAATTGAAGCAGAGAGAAGAATTGGATTGAATGTTTGATTCTTTTACTCAAAATTTTTAATATGGGTACCTACAATGAAAACGTCTCAAAGTAAGTCTAATTTTTAACGGTCTGGAAAACAAATGATAGAATGGATCAAAGAACTCCATTCGAAAACTTGCAGCTTCATCTCTATTTTTGGCTACTATATGGAAATCAGTGACTGTTCTAGTGTGTTCCCTTTCGCTACCTAAATAGGTCTGCACTATACATGAGTTCATATATTATGTGGTGCCCAAATACTGAAAGGACTCCTAAAGGAATGGTAAGTACTGAGTACTCCTTGTCCTAACTTGACAGTACAACTGTATAAGCTAATTCTCTATTGACTCTACTTTTGTGTCTACAGGCATTCATGTCCATGTTTCAAATCCTCACCCAGGAAGCGTGGGTAGAAGTCATGGATGAAACTATGGTGCGCACC
>NW_007414654.1:0-589 GCF_000475195.1 Diaphorina citri
TTGCCGCTCAAGCAGGGTGGATATTTCTTTCTTTCTTCGTTAAATCTATCCCCTGAGTTCTATTGATGATGAGAATTTTCTGAGACTAGCTCATATTATTTTACATCCTTTGAGGAACAATTTGCCTTTCGAGTTTGGAGTTATTTCGATACTAATGCTTGCTAGAATTTCGCACTGCCGTACGCTCAGATTCCAGTGACTATCCGTGACCATTACGAGACACAGTGGGTTAACATGGGTTAACAATGAAATCATCCTCATCTAGACAAAGTTTCGCAAGGATTTTGTTTATAATTTCTGCTTAGCATTGTATATCAGTATATCCACATGATCTTCTTTTTTTTTGTATATTCCATGAGAATCTGCTGATGGCAGGTTTTGATATTTGATACCATGATGAGTAAGGCGGATCATCATTGCAATAACTTTCCCGAGGTAAGAACTCCGAGTGCGTTATCGGATTATCAACATATCAGATATATCTACTATCTATTATCTGGTGGCAAAGAGCAAGGTCAGAATAGAGTGCTGAATCTCTTACTATCGCAAATCGCTGATTTTGCAACGTTGCACTCGTGTATAGAGAAAT
>NW_007414655.1:0-589 GCF_000475195.1 Diaphorina citri
TGAAAATTTGGACCGATTGCAATACTTTCATTACTAGTATAGCTCCGCTATACTGTAGTAATAGAAAGTAAAAATTTCGTTTTGGCACCCTTTAGTGAATAAGAAGTAATAAAACGCCCAGTAGGTACAACCCTGTATATTAAATTATTCAAACCAATTGAGTTCAAACATGAAATATTATTCATAGCAAATTATTATTATTACTTTTTCTACTTTTTTGTTTGTTTGTAGAGGTACCTACCTATACACATACCTATATGTGTGTGAGTGTTTTTATTTTATTTTTTTAGTTGCTGCTCATTTTGAATATTATTTTGTGTTGTGTTTATTTCCCCAAGGAGTGTAGAAATTGAATTGGGTAGGTGTGTAGCGTACAGAGAGATAGAGAGGGAGGTTTGGACCCATAGAATGTGTGGAGGCCATTCAGCCATTGATTGGGACTGTATATCATAATGTGGGTTAGGATTCAGTTTGATACCTGTGAGAGTGCTGAATACTACTGAACAGGTAGTTTTCATTACTTGGACTTATTGATAAGGTTGTTGCGGCAATTAGTTATTTAGAAAAAGAAAGTTCAAGTTTCGAATTA
>NW_007414656.1:0-589 GCF_000475195.1 Diaphorina citri
TTTTTGAGAGAAGTGCTTAGGTAAATTTATTTTGAGAATCAACCACAGAAAAACATAGTAATTTAAATAACTATTTATTTCTCTCTAACAATGGACAGCTGTCCTCATTTTTTGCTAGCTAGGAAGTTGCAAACCCGTCTATTTATGAATCCATTAGTTATAAACTTTGTACATAGTTAGGTATTTATGTAGCACCTAGGTGCTTTTAATAATCGATGTTTGTGTCCCATTTATCTTTATTATGTCCTTTCTCTTCCCACTCTTCTCTTCCTTTATCTCTCCTTCCCTCCCTCCGTTTCTTCCTCTTTTTTTCACTCATTTCCTTTCTCTCGGTCCCTCTCTTTCTTCCTTAATCTCTCTTTTTTTTCACTCATTTCCTTTCTCTCGGTCCCTCTCTTTCTTCCTTAATCTCTCCTTTAATCCAAGAGTTTCCAATTAAACGGAGTTTAAACCCACTTTGTGGATCAGGCTATTATTTCGTTTGTATTTTTCACTGGTTATTTGGTCACACTGTCCAACGCTCGGACGTGAATCGGTTGAAAAACTAGTGGAGTGAAGAAACTTGGAAAAAGGGCACCTAGAGGGCCCC
>NW_007414657.1:0-2006 GCF_000475195.1 Diaphorina citri
TTTTTATATACAGGGTGTCCCGCGAACGACTGTACAACGCTTGAGGGTTGATGTAGGACCTAAAGGGCTACCAGAAAATATTGAATTAAGTACAACATTAACTTCAGAAACAGATCGAAAAAGGACTTTGAACTTTATTAATGATAATTAATAAAAAGACATTTCTGAAAGATAACTTGGATACAAATTTACAAAACAAGATTACAAGAAGCGGCTTCATTTCTAAACAGAAGATTTCTTATAAGGGAAGCTAGCTACCGCGCCACAATAGATTAACCAATCAGAAACCGACCTTGAAATAACTTGTGGCGGGTATTTTCAAATATTAGGCTCCGTTTACACGGTTTTTAGTGTTCTTCAACAGAAAAAGCTATCTGGACAGATCCGATTTTCAACAGGGGCGGAGTTATGAAGGATTTTCTGTTTTTCAACATTTTTCATACCTTGTCCCCTTAAAACGCCTTTATCTCTTGAACCAATAAAGATAATAAAAAACTGATTGCACCATTGAAAAGAACACAAAATTTACTAAAAGATAAGATTCCCTGTTTTGGTAAAACCCTCCCTCAAACACAACCAAAAGCTTGAGAAAAAGATTTTTTTGTATCTCTTTAAAAACTACCATTTTTTCAACTCGATTTTTCTTCAAGTTTCCACTGAAACCCATTGAATTTCTCCTGATAGAAAAGTACCCCTTTTTGCCCTCTTTAATTCCATTATCTTGAATTTTCTAAGAAACCATTATTCACGGAGATATTAACGATACAAAGGGAGAATCCGTCAATTTCCTACGTTACTATGAAACCCTGTCCACCTGTTTCTTTCTATCGCCGCGCCGAATTTTCCTCCAAAAAAAAAACAACACGAACAACAAAACAAACAACAACAACAACAACAACACCACCACCATCTACATAGACCACAACAACAAAACACAACAAAACCACAAGAACAAAACAACCACACACAACAACAACCACAACAGCACACAAACCTCACAACAGCAACAACAACAGCCACAAACAGCTAAACACAACAACCTACAAGGCCAACAACAACCACACAACAGCAACAACACCACAAGCAACAACAGAACCACAACAGCAGGACAACACACCACAAACAGCAACAACCACACACGCAACAACCAACCCAAACAGCAACAACAACCACAACTAGCAACAACCACAACAGCACAACAACCACAAGGCACAGCAACAAAACAACCACCAACAGCAACAACAAAACCACAACGGCAACAACACCACAACAGCAACAACAACCACACAAGCAACGAACAATACCCACAACAGCAACAACAACCACAACAGGCAACACAACCACAACAGCAACACAACCACAATACAGCAACAACAACACAAAGAACAACAACCACACAGCAACAAAACCACAAACAGGCAACAACAAACCACAACAGCAACAACAACCCAAAAGCAACAACAAAACCAACAACAACAAACACAACAACAAAACAACAACAACAACAGCAACAGCAACAACAACAACAGCAACAACAACAACAAGCAACAAAAAAACACAACAACAACAACAAAACAAACAACAACAGCAACAGCCAACAACCAACACCAACAACAACAACAAACCACCCAACCACCACACCCAACAACAACACAACAACCAAAACAACAACAACCAACAACAACAACAACAACAGCAACAACCAAAACAACAACAACAAAACAACAACAACAAGACAAGGCGGACCAAAACCGAGCGGGAACAAGCCAAAACCAACAACAAAACGGGCGCAACGACGAGGCAAGCAGCGAGCCAACAAGAACGAACAACAGCAAACAACAAGCGCAAGCAGAGCAACACAGAACACAACAACAGAAAACAGCAACACACAACAACCAACAACAACAACAACAACAGCAACAACAACCAAGCAACAACAACACAACAACCACAGCAACACAACAACCACCGCACGACAACAACCATACTAACATACAACCGACAAA
>NW_007414657.1:8379-10721 GCF_000475195.1 Diaphorina citri
GGAAATGAAGAAATAGAGAAATGAGAGGAAACAAAAATGAAGGAAGAATAATATGCTGCGCCCAAAAGTAAAAATTATCAAGAGCAACCAAAGAATTTGACGATTATGCTCATGTATAAATGATTTGTTTCAATTGCGTTTTTTATGAAGAGAAGGGGGATGTCATAGTATGATCAAGAGTCTGATTTTGGCCAGGATGATGAGTGTATGTGAAATATAATTCAGTCCTTGCACCGAACTTTTCATACTAAAAATGGTCTCTTCCTTATTTCTGTAAACTAAAACAATAGTATACATTGTTACCGCTGTTTCATGACTGTTGCCATGTCCTTTTCCATAACCTGTTGACTAGAACAAGTACATGCATAAATCGGGAACAAACCAATACATTCTTTCATTGTGATATTTGGTAACAGTACCGATTCTACAATTGATTTGATGGCAATGTCACCAATCATTGTTTGGCAGTTAAATTCCCTCATTTTTCTTTGCTACAGCAATTGGACAGGGTTGCCATAGTTTTTCAAGTTACAGAACAATTCTGATCATTACACATATGCTCGATGCAAAACCTGAATCAATGACCCATTCTGTTGAACTACCTTGATCAGCACTTGCATCATTTGACATGAAAGTCATTTCTTTGTCCTTATTACCACTTGATAATGGTCTTTTGTTATTCACAAATTTCTTCTTGAATTTACAATCTCTCTTGAAATGACCAGGCTTACCACAATTGTAGCAAGTGAACTTGAAGGGCTTCTTAGGAGCACCAGTGAATGCCACATTATTATCTTTCACATCACTTGACTTACCCGAGCTACAACTTGCTTGCATGCTGTTTGTAGATTTTAAACTTTCTTCTAAGAGTTTCTTTTTGACAAAGTTGACTGTCAATTGTTCACCCAAATTTGTTTCTAGAGCTGTTATCACAGTGTTGAAAAAGTTACCCATTGATAACATTAGGTGACACACAATGTCATTCTCTTCCATTGCACAGCCTGCGGATTTTAGCTCACGTATGATTTGATCAAATTTAAGAAAATGTTCCGTCAATTTTGTCTTGCCATCAAACTTTAGACATAGAAGTTCCTTCTTCAGGATTAACTGATTTTTAAATCCCTTCTTTTCAAACACATCACTCAAAGACTTCCACATTTGTGCAGCTGATTGTGAGTCTTTCAAGTATTCCAGGTAATCATCATGCACATGTTGAACAATCAAGTTTTTGCATTGTCTATCCTTCTTTTTCGATTTCTCAGTTTCCAATTCATTTCCATCTTGAACAAGAGCAAGGAGATCAAGCTCTTCCAGGAGAGTTTCCATTCTAAATCTCCAGTTGTTGTAGTTTGATCCAGTAAACTGGAACACTTTCTTGTCATTATGATCCATGACTTCTTATACCAAGTTATACCCTACAACAACCTTTGATTTCCAAGATGATGAATTTCTAGTTCCTTTGTACTTACAAGTTATGTTTACGGACTGGGCCCATAACCTATTGAATTAAGTACAACATTAACTTCAGAAACAGATCGAAAAAGGACTTTGAACTTTATTAATGATAATTAATAAAAAGACATTTCTGAAAGATAACTTGGATACAAATTTACAAAACAAGATTACAAGAAGCGGCTTCATTTCTAAACAGAAGATTTCTTATAAGGGAAGCTAGCCACCGCGCCACAATAGATTAACCAATCAGAAACCGACCTATGAGATAACTTGTGGCGGGGATTTTCAAATATTAGGCTCCGTTTACACGGTTTTTAGTGTTCTTCAACACCCCTCCTCACTAAAAACACTACCTATTTAACATCCCAGATATCAAATCACAATGTACAGCAAAAATAGGGAACACCCTGTACAAACTTAAAAAAAATAAACACCCTGTATAATATCAGTAATATTGAGACACCCAGTATATTTTTTTTTTGACCACCCAGTATATCTTATTTTATTTGATCACCCAGTATAGGTTTTGCAAACCTTATGTTCCCACCTATACTTTAATTTAATTACTCAAACAAACAATTATGTGCTTGGTATAAAATAAATGAAAAACATTATAAATTTATGAACCTATCAATACCTAATTGTTCTTATTTCTTAACTTCTAGGTAATACAAATAGGTACTTATTCATGAACAAAACAAAGACAAATGTTAAAAGAAAATGAAAATTCAAACTTATTTCCTAGTACATACTTGGGTACTTGAGTATTTAACAATACCTAGCTATATTTATTCTAGACACAACTTTGTTCTCAAGTAATTGAAAGTAGGACCAGGTAAACTTTTAGTAAATATATCTGCAATTTGGTCTACAGTAGGTACATATAC
>NW_007414658.1:0-589 GCF_000475195.1 Diaphorina citri
GGCGGGGAATCGAACCCCGGTCTCCCGCGTGACAGGCGGGGATACTGACCACTATACTACCGAGGATTGGTGATGAGTAGAAACTAGGTAGATGATAAAATATTAATAGTGTAAAATTTATTGATAACTTGTTATAGGTGAGCAAGCGCTTGATGAAATTCACTTATTGCCAGCCTAGTTTTATCTTGGTTGGTAGCGCGTCTGCCTTGTAAGCACTAGGCCGCGAGTTCGCTTCCCGCCGGGGGTGGATTTTTTCCTTAACGGATAAGGTTCATTCTCGGAACGGCTGGCTTTCTCCCATCCTGTTTTCCTTCTCTCTTCGATTTTGGGACGATAAGAGTTTAGCAGTTACAGTTCCCCCTATAATAATCAAATTTGTGTTTGGTTTGTGAGTGCGAAATTCAAATCTGGGCCAACTTCATTCCATATGACTCGGATTTAAATTCTTTGTCATTCGAAATATGTAAGCAAGTAAGCATTAAAGTGTACACACATACCTATTTACCTTAGCCCATTTTGTTATTTCATTGATATATCCCTGGGCCTTGACCCGATTTTTTTTTTTTTTTTAGATTGTACCCCAAGATCG
>NW_007414659.1:0-589 GCF_000475195.1 Diaphorina citri
TTAGAAAGAAGAAAAAGATGTTCGTGAAAACACAGATAACGTCAATCCAAAATGACTACGAACAAAACAATGTAAGGAAGATGTATGGAACAGTAAACCAAATTAAGAAGGGTTTTAGACCTAGAACCAAAACAATGAAAGATGCTGATGGAAGGATGATAGTGGAGGAAGCACAACTAGCCGAGCACTGCAAAAAATACTTTGATTCCCTCTTGAACTGCCCAACACCAAGTAACCCAATAGAAGAATCTTTGAGCAGCTACAGCAACCAAATAGAAGTACTGGATCCAACATATGATGAAGTAGTTGAGAACATAGGACGCTTGAAGAATCACAAGTCTACTGGAAGTGACAACATCCCCGCAGAACTTATAAAGTATGGTGGCAGCTTGCTGTATCGAGAACTACACAAGCTAATCCTGAAAATATGGCAACAGGAGAAAATACCGGACGAATGGAAGAAATCTGTTATCATTCCCATTCACAAGAGCGGAGACAAAGAACACATTGAGAACTATAGGGGTATTTCAGTAGTAAATACAGCTTACAAAGTCCTATCCTCCCTGTTACTCGCAAGACTAAAACCCCT
>NW_007414660.1:0-589 GCF_000475195.1 Diaphorina citri
TTCCACCATTCGATTCGGCATGAAAAATCACATAAGATGGACTATTCACATAAGAATGTATCATTGATTTATGAAAATTATTTAAATTTATTGACAAAGGGAAGAATCGAACCACTACCTGAGGTTGGTATTTTTAATCATATACAATAACTCTCTCTATTGATGATTTTACTCCTTGTCTAAACTGTAGACATACTTATTTTTTCATATCTTCTGTCAGCTTCAACCAATCATCGATAATAGCTTCCACTCAGGAAATTAAATACCTTGGCATAACCATAGACCACCAGTTGAATTGGAAATCTCATATAGGCAAAGTCAAACCACGTCTCAGTCTTGCCATCTATCTCATTAAAACAGTTCGACTGGATATTGGAGTTGAGTCAGCAAAACTAGTATATCACTCAAATTTCCATAGTGTCATGAAATTCCTTTTTGGGCAGGTTCTACATTTGCAGACTCAATATTTAAGTTACAGAAACGGGCCTTAAGATCAATACTCAACCATAGGAAATCTAGCTGCAGAGGTCTTTTCAGGGAAAATCAAATACTCACCTTCTATGGCAGTTTTATCCTGCGCCTTCTGTCA
>NW_007414661.1:0-589 GCF_000475195.1 Diaphorina citri
TATCATTTGAAACGTCGAAGCTGAGAACGTTTTTACCGTTCCTGGCTGGATCGAAACGTTTCGTGTTTTTTTGTTGTGTTTTGGGGGGGTTTTGTCTGTGTCCCGTTCAGGCCGATAGAAACTTCGTCCAGCCTTCCCGCGGGGGAGTTTTACGTTTCGAATTCGCGGCGCTTTTTCGAAGATATTTTGTGTTTGACCGTGGGATTATTTTCCTTCGTTTCGAAAAGAGTTTTTCTCCCCTGCAGCGCGGCAGACAATGTCTAGGGCACTGAAGTTTCCTTGAAATTGTATCTTTCAAGTGCAACAAAATTAGAGGTAAATTACGTACCGATACTTGTCAGGTAGAGGTTGAATTTGGATATTTCAAGCACAAGTTACAAGCAGTTTTAGATGATGCAATTTGAGCTACGAGTTATTTTAGATGAATTGAGTTTTCTGGTGACATTGGTGACTGTAATCATTGGGTTGGTATTCACAGCCCCGAAGAAATTAAGGGGGAAGGTTTCTGAAAGCTTGAGCACTTACGAGTGTAATAAAACTCTGGTCCCTTATATTAGAAGTACAAGTACCCAATAGCTCTACTGACACC
>NW_007414662.1:0-589 GCF_000475195.1 Diaphorina citri
CTGACCCCATAGAAGGATTTATCCAAACCTGGTCGACCTATATATCAAATTAAAGGTCTTTTTACCAGGAACACGAAAGTGGTGGTTCAAAATTTTTTTATGGGTCGCGAGATACTCAGATGACAAGGAGAAGGAGACCCTTTGCGAGCTACCTTTAAGTCTGAGAACCAAAAATTTACAACGTAACGACATACATTTTTGGTTCCCATAAGAGTCGCTCTCAACTTGTGCGACTGTCCGCAAACTGCGAGCTACCAGACAACCTTTCGTGAGCTACCGGTAGTTCGCGATCGACGGGTTGGCGATCCCTGGACTGTAGTCACTGCTCACGATTCATTGTCTGTTTCATTCGCTATGAGATTTTTAGTTCATAACCCTCACCCTTCTGTTTACCGGGCGAGCCCCCTTTTTAACCCTTTGATGGTCACGATTGATTGTCCTGTTGGCGCCTCAGGAAGGACATGAGGAGGATGAGGATTGACTCGTGATTTCTCTACAACAACAACAACAACCTCCTCTGTTACCCTTTCATCTCCCCTGATAATTTTCCATCAAAGATTGCAATTGCAAGCCAGTGATAATTGCCAAG
>NW_007414663.1:0-589 GCF_000475195.1 Diaphorina citri
CTTTCTAGGTGTTGTGGTTCTAGAGATAGAGCGATCAGTGTGTGAAATGTGAATGAGTTCTTGTTCTTATAATATAAGATTGTGTTGGTACATTCTTTTTTTGAGATATTGGCCAGATTCTCCAATGTATGAATGGGGGCAATTTTCACAGTCAATTTTATAAACAACACCAGATTTAAGTTCATTATTTGTAGTATCTTTTAAGTTTGAGAAAAATTTAAGTTTATTATTATTATTGGTGGAACGGTGTCCAAATTTGACGGGAATAATTTCTTGCATAACCTTTTGAATTTTGAAGCTCGTTTGTCCTAGGTATGGGAAAGAATAATATACTGCCTGAGTTTGATTATTAGCTGAAGATTGTGAAGTCTGATTTTGGTTATTAACATTTTGAGATTTTTCTTTAATTAATTTTTCAACAAGTTTTCGAGGATATCTATTATTTTCTAAACATGCATATATGCCAGGAGTAAGTTGGGAGTGAAATTTAGGAGATGATAAGTCCAAAGTTCTTTTTATTAGGTTTTTTGCGCAATTTAATTTATAGGTATAATTTATTTATTTTTATCTGATTTTAATTTTTAAATAT
>NW_007414664.1:0-589 GCF_000475195.1 Diaphorina citri
ATTTTCTATAACATCATGTGAATATCATGGGAAAATCCAATACTTTTCCGAAAATTCTGGCACCTACTTTCAAATTCTGCGTTTGGAAAAGCCACCAAGAAAAAGAAAAAGCTTTTTGCTTTGAGAGAGGATAATGGATCTACTCGATTCTCTTGAAATAGTAAAAGGAAATCTCTAAAGGTTTCAAACACCCATATTTATCAACAAGAAAATTTGTTCTCAAGTTAGACTAAAGTAGAAGGCCACCCAGATAGCCATATTTGCTTCAGGAACGATTGGAAAAGCCACCAAGAGAAAGAAAAAGCGTTTTGCTTTGAGAGAGGATTTGGATCTACTCGATTCTCTTGAAATAGTAAAAGGAAATCTCTAAAGGTTTCAAACACCCATATTTATCAACAAAAAAATTTGTTCTCAAGTTAGACGGAAGTAGAAGGCCACCCAGATAGCCATATTTGCTTCAGGACAGCTTGAGAGCCGTATATTTGTTCATAAATATGGTTGAATTGAGTAGTTTTTTTCTGGAAAAATTAGCAACGTACCTGTATGAATTCGAAGGTGCTGATTCAAAATGGGTTTCTGGCGGAAACAT
>NW_007414665.1:0-589 GCF_000475195.1 Diaphorina citri
CCTGCGGCGCTGAAAAATTTACTTTTGGTGAGACTGGATTTCTCAAGATTGTGGACCAAAATTTTCAAAAATTTCGCCACTGGGGGCCCCGCGCCTTTGAAACTGCCTCGGGCCCCGCGGGGGGCTAATCCGGCCCTGATGGTAATGGGTAGAATAGAAAGTAAATATACTAAACATTGAAAATTGCCCCAAGAGGTTACGTAAAGCGTTAGACTCCCTTAGAGATTAGAGAAAAGGACTGGCATTGAGCTCAAATCATGCGATGATTTCCACTCCCCAATTCAAGAATAAAAAGAAAACAAAATGTAAATCAAAAATTGTCTAAAGAGAATGAAGTCACACGGCTGTTCACATGAAAAATTTCCACCCTCTGTAACACCACCACCACCACCACCACTAGGCTGGCCAAGTGAGGAGACCAGCTTGTCGCGAAAAGGAGGGTAAAACCTTCGTCACTAAGTTCTTCAAGGCTAAAAATAGAGTAGAGCCTGTAGAGTGGAGAGCATTTGTCCCCTTTACTGTAGGCCAGGGTTTCTCAAAGTGTGCACCGCGGTGCCCTGAGATGATTTTGGGCACCGCGAGACATTTC
>NW_007414666.1:0-589 GCF_000475195.1 Diaphorina citri
AAGTTTCGTGTCGCATCCTTGTCACATTTGACATCTACATACATACCAAATTTCAAGTCTCTAGCTCTTACCGTTCTCAAGATATTTTGTTTACAGACAGACACACAGACAGACACACACACACACGGACCAATGGCTGAAACTTTGGATTTAGGTCATTTAGGCTCTAGGGAAAACGTGTTTTGACACTAAAAACTGACCATCGAAATTTTGACCATCCTTATAGGATAAGGAAAAGAAAAATGTACCATTGTACATATGTATGTACCATGTACCGTACCTACATATCTTTAGTCAGAGTTGGATGTTTGTTATGCGATATTTTGGTATCTCTATTTTGGTCGGATCGTTTAAAGCTAAATTTATTTTCATCGTACCATCACGTTAATATTGAAAATTAAAATTTAGGGTGGAAAATTCTATTTTCGAGCGAAAAAGTAAACAAAAAGGAAAAGACCAACATAATATTAACAAAAATATTTAAAATATGCTTAGGTATACAGAATTTTTCATCAAAATAAATATCCTTGAATCATGTCCGGATAAAATCAACTTATTTAAAAAAAAAAAAAAAAAAAAAAAACATATA
>NW_007414668.1:0-589 GCF_000475195.1 Diaphorina citri
TCTTTTCTTCCTTCTCTCTTCGCTATCTTGTCTTCCTCTATCAAACCTCTTGAGGAAAAAGGTTGGTTCTAATGAGCATAATACAACATTCATGAAACTGTTGAGAAACAATGTGTTTCTGATGAAAATGTTGCTGGTGAGTACCAGGTATAGGAAAGAGGTTCAGAAGGTGTTTCTCCCTCGAGAGAAAAGAAATGAGGGAAGCACAAAGATGGTAATTTGTCAATCAGCACATTAGATGGAATGAAAAATGCATCTCGCTTAGCCTGACATTTGGGGTGTATGGGAAAACAAATATGGGGATCTACAGTGTGTACCAGAAAAGATGACGACCCCTTGCTTACTTTCCGCTTTCTTGTCCTCAAATGTCACCAACTTTAGATTTGGAATCTCCAGTGATTTGCCACATGAATGATTGCTTTCTCGTTTGCAAGTGCCAGGTCATACGGAGTGCACGTTTGCTCTAGTCGATTGCAGATCAGGAGATGGTCATGACGACCCCTCGTATTTCATGAATGGAATCCATCTTGCTCAAGAATGCAGTTTGGTGCATTTCCCCGGACTTGATTCCAACATCTTTTGACGAGAG
>NW_007414669.1:0-589 GCF_000475195.1 Diaphorina citri
TTCCATGTGAGGGGAAGTAGTGACCTTGAATGAACCGCGCTGAGGTTAGCGGTTAGATGCTAAATAAAATGCACCAATTATTATCTTTTCCTTTTCTGTTTTTCGCCTGCCTTCGGCCCGGGTACAAAATTTAGTTTCACAACCTGAATAGACCGTAAGAAAAAGATAATAATAAAAGATTCAAATTAGAATCCTTTATTATTATCTTTTTCTTTTCTGTTTTTCGCCTGTCTTCGGCCCCGGGTACAGAATTTAGTTCCACACCCTGAATAGACCGTAAGAAAAGGATAATAATAAAAGATTCAAATTTGAATCTTTTATTATTATCTTTTTTCTTTTCTGTTTTTCGCCTGCCTTCGGCCCGGGTACAAAATTTAGTTTCACAACCCGAATAGACCGTAAGAAAAGGGTAATAATAAAAGATTCAAATTTGAATCTTTTATTATTACCTTTTTCTTTTCTGTTTTTCGCCTGCCTTCGGCCCGGGTACAAAATGTAGTTTCACAACCTAAATAGACCGTAAGAAAAAGATAATAATAAAAGATTCAAATTAGAATCTTTTATTATTATCTTTTCCTTTTCTGTTTTT
>NW_007414670.1:0-589 GCF_000475195.1 Diaphorina citri
AAAAAAACAGGATGCCGGAAGCCCAATCCAGTGACTGGGTTCCGGAAATCTAAAATGGAACACTATATCGGGAAACTCCACACTATAATATAGCATTCCAACAACCCAAATCAGAGGAAGTAGCCCAATAATAGAGTCCTTGCACCCTAACTTGTGGCACTCCATTACTCATTTTCTCAGCGTGTGGTCTTTAAGTAACACCCATATTTATAAACAAAATGCTGGCTCTTAAGTTCGTGCTAAGCATAGTCTCAAGGCATTTAATTGGTCAATTTTGACTTGAGACTGATCTAAGAACGATCATTCTTGTTCATAAATACGACTGTAAGTGTCTTTGGTTTTCCAAAGTCAATTTGCCTCGAATATTTTTCACGTGAGTGTAGTTTTATAGCTTCACATAAATGACTCATGCAAAGACTGACTCATGTTTAGAGGGACTGATATTTTACAAAAAGCAATAGTAAAAACAGTCAGGCAAATATAAAAACTGCCGTCCCGGCGTCTACATGTAAATGGTTCAGAAGTCAGAAGTAGGTGGGAGGGTTTGGACACCTTTTTTACTTTCTTTAGTTTCAATGACTAAATTTGC
>NW_007414671.1:0-589 GCF_000475195.1 Diaphorina citri
CTCAGTGGCTCAAGCAGTTAGCGCGGGAGGAATTTCAGAACTGGAGGTTTATAGAAAAAGCTCGCGCGCCCCCCTGATTTGTCTCCACGCCCCCCAGTTTGAGAACCTCTGGCATAGAGCATCGAGCAGGTAGACGGAAGTGAGAAACGATGACTTCGAACCGCATAGACCTGAGAGCAAAAAGCTCGATACTCTTTGCTCTTTGATTTACTCTGCTTTTGGCCTTAGGTCTAATGGAATGTGAGAGGTCTGTATCCTTTTCATTAGGTTTATATTTTCAGGCGCAGTCGCGCGATTAGGTTTATCAATGAATCGTTAGATTTGGATTTTCAGGTCGTTTCGAGTGACTCTGCGCTATTAAAAGTCGCACGATTAATACGTGAGAGGCCTAATATGGGACCTATAGCGACCTAGTGTAGAAATAAAAGACCTTAATAAATTCTCCCATGAATGTGTTAGTTCTGAGTTTTAGTCTCTTATCAGCTTGGTTTGATCACACAAGTGACAAAAGGACTCCATGCAAAGTCATGTCTCAGCCAGCCTAGTCAGCTTGGTAGCGCGTCTGCCTCGTAAGCGCTAGGCCGCGGGT
>NW_007414672.1:0-589 GCF_000475195.1 Diaphorina citri
CCAAAAGTCACTTAAGTTCATGGGAATCAAAATGTACGAAAAAATCCCTGAAGGAATAAGAAACGTAGAGAAAATGAATATTTTTAAGATGAAACTCAAGAGCTGGCTGAAAGAGTGTGAAATTTCTGATATGTAAGTAAACAGTTGATCAGTATTAGGTATGTACCTACTACTCATTATATCATACCTCCACAAATTCAGCTCATATTCATTCATAATATAACTACCTACCTATGTAACCAATAAAATATGCCACTTTGTATTACCAAGAAATACCTCCATATCAATAAAATAATTAAGTTAGTATAATTTATCTATAATAACAGCACACATCCTTACCCACAATACAAGGGAGATCTACCTCTCTTAGTGTGGGTAAGTATGCATCACAATAAGATGTGTATTCTTTATTACTACCTATATTTAACCTACAATACCTTATCGTAAAAAAAAAATTAAGATAAAAAAAGAATACACAAAATGGCAAATTTTATCGACTTTTAAAGTCTATTTCATAGTTTAAGTTATTTATCATATTGTATTACCACTGTTATTTTTTATTGATGCAAATAAATTACAAATTACAAAT
>NW_007414673.1:0-589 GCF_000475195.1 Diaphorina citri
AATATAGTGGTAGTACTGTACGTAGATTTAAATGTAGAAACATTGACGAGAAAACAATACCATTGAAAGAACTTCAGGGGCTTATCTCATCTGATCCTTTCAAGATTCCATTAAGTTGCCGACAATAGTGTTTTCATATTCCGACATAATGACCAAATGTTCTCTTCTTCCCATTTATGGGTATTTGCTGTTACAAATGTGGATAAAGTCGAATTTTAGTTACAAGAAGGAAGAAGGTCTTAGTGATTACCTCTTGAAGCTTTATAGCTCTCAACATTGAAGAGCAAGCTTTATTTACACTGTATGGACAAACTTCAGCCTTTGACAAAGAGGAAATGGGAAGTGGAAAGTGAGCGAGGAAACCCTGTGCAATAAATTTAGCGCTAGCTTTTATCTTTTGAATATCAATGCGTAGCGTCGGAAGTTTCCAAGTATGTAACTGAGTATGATAAATAGTGCACAGGATTCTGATGATTATGGTGGTGAGTAGGGATTATGTCTATAATCTTCTTTGATCAAGCGATTTAGAATATTGGTGTTGAACTTCGTGAAAAACTATGGAATAGCTCATCTCTAAAAGGAATTTAGC
>NW_007414674.1:0-589 GCF_000475195.1 Diaphorina citri
TACATACATATTGGTAATGGAAATTGAAAAAATAATAATAATAAAAATGTTGAAAAAAGAGGGGCCCATTGTCAGCCCGGCCGTGAGGCCCTTTTAAGGCTGGGAACACCCCTGCCTTAGGTGTAGACAAGGAGCCATCAGACTTCCTAATGTAGGGGAGTTTGGGGGGAAGGAGCCATCAAACAATATGAAACATGTAGGGGAGAGTGGGGAAAGAGCTTATCGGTGTCGCCTCTATTATCTCTTGTATAGGGCAGGTGGGGGTTAATTTTGAGACGGCTAATTTGTGCTTGAAAAGTTTCAAATATATGCTAATAAGCTAATATGGCTAATGAACTGATGAAGATGAATTTCAATGATCAATCTATTCCAGTTCTCGGAACAGCTGGCAATTCTGTCTTCCTCCTATCCTGTCTTTCTTCTCTCTTCAATTTCGGGACGATAAGATCTTGGCAGCTACAGTTCTCTTTTTCAAACCCATTTTTTTATCTATGTCAGTGAGCTTGGAATTTA
Organism: Diaphorina citri; assembly: GCF_000475195.1. Classification (NCBI taxonomy): domain Eukaryota; kingdom Metazoa; phylum Arthropoda; class Insecta; order Hemiptera; family Psyllidae; genus Diaphorina; species Diaphorina citri. The sequence goes on from NW_007414674.1 coordinate 514, forward strand.
GCACGCCTGTAAGCGCTCGGTCGTGGGTTCAATTCCCGCCCGAGGACGGGGAGAACTATGTCCTGGTAAGGTTTGT
>NW_007414675.1:0-589 GCF_000475195.1 Diaphorina citri
AGGGTGTACCAAAAATATTGATGGTTGTAAAAATTCAAACTTGTTTTCCAAAACTGTAGAATAATTTTTCAAAAAAGAGGCTCTCAAACTTGTTATTTCTCAGAAAAACTGTCAGAAAACTACAATTTTATTGTAGAGAGAAAGTCCCATGCTCGGCGTTTTTTATTCACTCGTCCCACGCTCGGCGTTTTTTATCCACCAAGTTAAATCAGTAACTGAGATAGTAACACCCCCACCTGAAACTTCAGAACACAACTTTGAAGAGTACATCGGAATTAGGAACATGCTTTAGCCTTAAAATTAAAAAGCCTTAAAGTATGCCTTTGGTTCAAGTTCTTTGCTTGTCCTATAGGAGGGACACCCTGTATACGCCTATGCGTCTATGTATGCGTTATACTGACGGGCTGGGTACGTACATTGTGTACCTATCATCATAAACTGTGTCTGTTTATCCTAGTATATTATCATGGTATTCTTGTTGCATATTGACAGACACCGAATTTAAGACTCTCCGAACACATCATTTATCTAGTAAGTCACTTGTTCCATGGTACCTACTACCTTTTTAATTTTTACATGGTACTTGTTC
>NW_007414676.1:0-589 GCF_000475195.1 Diaphorina citri
AGATCTGAAGTCTGGTGGATCGAGTTCAAGGCAAGTTGTAAAATTTGTCAGGGTGTATTCAATGGGGAACAACATTTGGGACAGCAATTTTAATTGCGTATAGGCTCAACACATTTTTTTTCTTCAACCTATTGACTTTCGTTTTTAGCTACATATGAGCCCTTCTGGAATAGAACGTTTCAACTATGAAGGTTCGTGTGAATTCATTATGGTCTAGGTGTGAGATGCTCTGCACTAGTTTCATGTATGTAGAGAATATTTTCTTTGGGAACCATCAGACGACCAGGGATGGAAAAATCGCGGGGAACTAAATGATACTGAAGCTACCTAGCCTAATTAGCTTGGAAGGTAGAGCGTTTGCCTCGATTTCCGCCCGGAGCAGATTTCATCCTGAACAGTTAAGGTTCGTTCTCGGAACGGCTAATTTTCTCCTATCCTGTCTTCCTTCTCTCTTCGATTTCAGGAAGATATCAGGATACTACTATCACGTCACGTGAGCTCACGTAACGAACGTAGTGAATTTCCACCTTAAGTGATTGTGATGGTCGCTCCATATCCATCCCTGAAGATCGTCCAAGCGATATTATAG
>NW_007414677.1:0-589 GCF_000475195.1 Diaphorina citri
CACTTCCCCTCCCGTCTAACTTACCACCCCTCTCGTCTCTAACTCCCCCTCAATGCCATCCATCCCCCAAAGCAAAAAACACTTTCCACGAGGAGAGAGGAAAGCGTCTTCTCTGAAAGTTTTTATTGCGTTTCCAACATGTGAAATGCTTGGGGAGAGATTTGCGAACAATAAAATAATTGTTCCTCGATTGTACTTCGATGAAAATGAATGATAAATTCCTCTTCTTCTTGTCTTCATTTGTTTTCATACTTACATAATAATTGTTCCTCGATTGTACTTCGATGAAAATGAATGATAAATTCCTCTTCTTCTTCTTCTTGTCTTCGTTTGTTTTGCGAAGTGAAGGCATTTTAATTTCTCCCCCTTTTCTTTCGTTGTTAAAAGGCGGGGTTTTATTATGAGTTTTGTGACAAGAGGACGATTGTGACAAATTATCGAACATATATTTATGTCTTCATCTTTACATTGCATTGTACGTGTGGGTGTCCCTTTCTCTCATTAATTTATTCGCCGTCTTTTCAGCGCTTTTCCTTCCGAAGGAATGCTATAACTTTCAATGAATTGTCAAGCGTTTGTTGAGTTAGAA
>NW_007414678.1:0-589 GCF_000475195.1 Diaphorina citri
AGTTTTCTTCTTAAATGTGTTGAAAACCATTAGGGAAAGCAGTTTACTGAGTGCTGGCTGTGTGCGTTGTCGTATGAGTGAAAGTTTTGTGCACTTCCATTTTTTTAGGCACGAAAGTTTTTATTATTATTTCATTTTGTACGTCTATGAAAAGGGAAGTAAATAAATGCAATAACAACAATAATATTATTATAAATTCATAATAAATGATGTTTTTTCTCTTTTTACCAAGTGCATCACAATATTCACATCAATCAAACAATGCGGAATGAATAAGATTTTCCAGATTCCTCTCTTAGACAATACAAGACCTCTTTGGTTTGAATAGAAGAGCGAAAATAATGATTCAGGTGAAGAAATAACTGAAGAGTTCTGTGAGAGAGAAAACAAGAATCATGAACAAATAAATGAACAACAAAATAGACAACAGTGAGCTCGAGAGGTGGATAAGTCTTGTGGTGGCAAGAGAAGAAGAAGAGGAGGAGGAGGAGGAGGAGGAGGAGGAGGAGGTAACTTTTTAAAACAAAATAATACATAATTTCATAATTATTATTCTCGGGCTTCAATCGGTTAGACTTACCTATTCAAA
>NW_007414680.1:0-588 GCF_000475195.1 Diaphorina citri
GTATTCCCACTTAACCCCATCTCCCTCTTTCTCCCTCTCCTATATTCATTCTGTCTCTTTCTCTCCCTATCTCTTCTTTCTCTTTCTCTCTCTCTCCCTCTTATTCTTTCTCCCCCTTCCCCCTTTCTGTTAGTGTAATGAGTGTGGTATTCTTTTCTGAACGAATAATTTTCGGGCGCAACAATGACATATAAAAACTCAGTCATCGGTGGCATAAAGAGAAAATTTGAAGGATCAACTTAAAGTCTTAATGTACTAAGACCTTGAAATGCCTAATCCAATCTTTGAAATGGATGAGATATGTGGAGTGTGGAGAGGATTTCGCTGTATGTCTCCTCCGTCTTTGCGTAATAAAATGTGCGGTATGTACCCATGTAGAGTATGTATACGAGTTACGAGAATATCGTGGAAAATTCAAGAGTATAATGTACTAAGACCTTGAAATGCCTAATCCAATCCAATCTTTGAAATGGATGAGATATGTGGAGTGTGGAGAGGATTTCGCTGTATGTCTCCTCCGTCTTTGCGTAATAAAATGTGCGTTTTTATACCCCGCGACACAGTGAAATATATTTCAATAGTAAAATT
>NW_007414681.1:0-588 GCF_000475195.1 Diaphorina citri
ATTGATCGCCCCCCATATCGCCCCCTAAGGCTTCATCGCCCCCATGAAAATCTCCATCGCCCAGGTTGGGAAACACTGCTTTAAACTATTTATTTATAATTTCTCCACTCGGTTAAGCCTTCAAAAAAAAAGTTTATATGTATTTCTACTCACTCATCTATGGGTGTGTCTGGTTTCACACTCTCCGTCATAGTTTCCAGTCCGTTCTGCATTTCCTGCTTCTTGTCATCTGCACTGCTGAATAGAGATTCTAGCTTGTCTTCAACCACCTCACCCACCTCTGAAACGAAGACAATAATAAAATTCATTATATGACAGTATAAAGCCTAAGTAGAGCTTTTTTTTTTTTAAAAAAAAAAAAAAAAGAGGTTTATTCTGCATTTCCTGCTTCTTGTCATCTGCGCTGCTGAACAGAGACTCTAGCTTGTCTTCTACCACTTCACCCACCTCTGAAACGAACACAATAATAAAATTCATTATAAATCTAAATCTAAAAATCTAAATCATGAATTATTTGTGGTGAAGCTGAGAGCTTCTTCACAATTTTTGTGGATATCACAGCATTACTAAGAGCCTCCTGTACTATTT
>NW_007414682.1:0-588 GCF_000475195.1 Diaphorina citri
CTCCTCCTCCTCCTCCTCTTGTCTTTCTCTTCTTAGTTCTGTTCCTTCTCCCCCTCTCCTTCCACCTTTACTTTCTCCTCCCATCTATCCTTTTAGGGCTGTTTTTCATCTGTCATTTTGTTTTACCTCTTGTTTTCTTCCCATTGCCTTCTTATTTTCTTCCTTCCTATTCCTTCTTCATTTCTTCTTTTTCATCATCTTCTCCTTCTTCTTCTTCTTCTTCTTCTTCTTCTTCTTCTTCTTCTTCTTCTTCTTCATCTTCTTCTTCTTCTTCCTCCTCCTACTATTTCTACTAACAGTACTGACCTACCTACTCTTTCTGGAATTTTATTCCTATATGAATTGTACAAATGACATAGTAAACTACCTCTACTCTTTCTGGAATTTTATTCCTATGAATTGTACAAATGACATACCAACTACTTACCAAAAGAAGTACCTACATAGTTACTTGTTTTGTGATTATTCTGAATTTCTGAAAGACACACTCTACAACTGTGCAATTTTAGCCATCAAAGAAGCTCACCCACAAGCGTTGTTCAAGCGCTTAAGAGAGGGAGAGAGAGAGAGAGAGAGAAGCCTTTTTTA
>NW_007414683.1:0-588 GCF_000475195.1 Diaphorina citri
TGCATAATATTGATCCAAGAATAATTAATCTACCTAATTGTCTATTAGAACTAGGGTATATTTACCTAGCTATGGGTATAGTTCTTACCTATCTATACCTATTAACATTTTGATTCCATAATCAGTCGTATCCGTATGCCTGACTAACTACGGCATTGCCTACAACAATTCCTGCTCAGTTGAGTGGAGTTTGTTCACTTGATGTTAAAATATTGTTAATCCTCTTCCTCTTCTTTTACTGCATCTTTTCCCAATCTTATCCGGGGTCAGCGTTAGTTACCTACCTTCTTCTTTATTCTGCTCCTCCATACCCTTCTATCAAACGTCTCCTCCCTTCTCCATCCTTTTCTTGATAAGAAATAAGAATGACGAGAAAATTTACGTACATGGAGTAGTAGGGAAGGCATACCTATCTAGTTTAACATTAATTCGCCTGAAAAACCAAACCTATATGAAAATGATAGGGAGTACTAAGCTGCCAATGTGCGACAGGCCTAATATCTATGTAGATACCTATGTTGAATGTTATAAATTATGTTGGTACTCCTGGCTGGACGACTAAGTTCTTGATCTTGGCTACTTACATAG
>NW_007414684.1:0-393 GCF_000475195.1 Diaphorina citri
CTACATTAGACTCATGTAATCTGTGTTGTAGCATTCCCATCCTGTAATATGCCTTTCATCAGATGAGCGAGAAGAGACACAATACTTTCCATTAGGTGCTGGGTCAACACGAGAACACCAGAAAGTAACCCGTTGAAATATTTGTCCAGCAACAACATCGTGGTAAAATATTGGGATGCAAGTGGGGAGAATGACCTAATGGCCAAGTTCCCGACATTTGAAAACAAAAACAACATATAACTAAATATTTATTAGCTAAATCCCCTTTAGGTGTGAGTTATTCATTTCTATCGAAAGTCACAACTTTGGGTCGGGGTTGTGTTTTTTTGGGTCTTTTGGGTCACTAGGAAGCTATTCGCTATGTTTGTCACTCGATAACTCAAAAACGGCTAA
>NW_007414685.1:0-588 GCF_000475195.1 Diaphorina citri
TCTCTCTCTCTCTCTCTCTCTTTATTTCTCAATGTAGCTCTATTTCTGTCTCGCTATTTCTCTCTCTCTCTCTCTCTCTCTCTCTCTTTTTTTCACCTTAAATATAATTTTTTGATTCCAGTGTCCGAATTTGAAGGTCCCGTTTTGGAAATGACTCGAATATCTCGTCTAGATATGGGAGCCTACCTGTGCATAGCATCCAACAATGTACCACCCACCGTCAGCAAGAGAATCAAAGTCAGCGTCGACTGTAAGTATATCTAATCAATCAATCAATCAATCAATCAATCAATCAATCAATCAATCAATCGATCAATCAATCAATCAATCAATCAAACAATCAATCAATCATTAAAGCAATCAAAATAAAATATCACGTCTAGACATGGGAGCCTATCTGTGCATAGCATCCAACAATGTACCACCCACCGTCAGCAAGAGAATCAAAGTCAGCGTCGACTGTAAGTATATCTAATCAATCAATCAATCAATCAATCATTAAAGCAATCAAATAATCACTATAAGTATTTCTCGTAAAACATTAGGGACATATCTGTGCATAGCATCCAACAATGTACCACCCACCGT
>NW_007414686.1:0-588 GCF_000475195.1 Diaphorina citri
TAATAATAATAAAAAAAATAATAATAATAAAAAAAATCGGCGTGGTTTGTTCAAAGTTATCCAAGTACCCAAAAATTCCAAAATAGATCACAGGAGTCCATCCATAATACGGATATAACGTTAATGCTTAAAATATTTGAAATTAGAAAGAAAAAAAAATGTCTCGGGTGGAATCGAACTGACACCCATCCACTTACCCCTTAAACATTTTGAGTGTAAAACCAGTGTAATAGAGCAGCGATTTGAGAAAAACACCGCGGTGTAACGATCCGATAATCTCCCCCTTAAACATTTTGAGTGTAAAACCAGTGTAATAGAGCAGCGATTTGAGAAAAACACCGCGGTGTAACGATCCGATAATCTCCTTAAACACTTATAAAACACCGCTTGTAGACGGGCTATGTCCGCCCCGGACACCCATTTTTATCCCCGTATACGTGTTTTATACCCAAGTGGAGAAGCAGTTTAAAATGAGGGTACAACTAGTGTTTTACTATCGAGTGTACTGGTGGTTGAAAACACTGCCTTTACACTATCTCAAGCCAATAAATTATACCAGTATTACCAGTTTATTATAACGGTTTTACT
>NW_007414687.1:0-588 GCF_000475195.1 Diaphorina citri
GGGCTCTGATTCATCGGAACTGCTAACATCGAGTTTGTCCTCTGGAGCAGCTTTGATTGCCACCGTGTCCAAGTCATCTTCAGAAGAAGATTCAGTCTTAATGGTCACCTTTGACCCTGAAACATGAGAAAAAAAACAGTGTTAACCAAGAACTTGATTTTTAAAAATCACCTATTACTTATATTTTGTCTTTCCTCACCCAAGAGAGATAGACATTTCCTGTCACCTGTCAGTTTCTTCCAAGTGTCTTGGTCTTGGACACATTCTATCAAGATCTTGTTTTTTTTTTATTATTTTTTTTTTTTTTGTCATCCTCAGAAGAAGATTCAGTCTTAATAGTCACCTTTGACCCTGAAACATGAGAAAAAAACAATGTTAACCAAGAACTTATTTTTTTAAAAAAATCACCTATTACCTATTATATTTTGTCTTTCCTCACCCAAGAGAGATAGACATTTCCTGTCAGTTTCTTCCAAGTGTCTTGGTCTTGGACACATTCTGCTATCAAAATCCTATTTTTAGTCCGTCCTTCCTTTATTATTACAATAGTAATAAAAAGGTATAAGGGACGGACTATTGTATTCGCTT
>NW_007414688.1:0-588 GCF_000475195.1 Diaphorina citri
CAGATATTGGGTATGTATTAATTAAGCAGACTTACGTATTGACTATTGAAGTTTTCAGTGGCGAATATCAGGGGAACGCGGATGTATTGATGGTTCAAAATTTTGTACCTTATCAGTATATCTGGTAAGTTGGAGATCGCTAGCTCTCGGTTTATAAGATATGTGGGTGAGAAATGAAACCCCCGTGGAGCTGAAGGTCGCAGATTTAGCAGAAAGAAGGTGATTTTAGGGGACTTCTGAGACATGATTCAGGGTAACAAAGCTTTTTATTCAGGTAATAAACCTGATTGATTTGATTTTATCAACCTTTGTTGCTCATTTGTCAGAAGGAACTAATTCTAAAATTTTGAGAAACTTTTAAAGATTATCTGAGATTTTTGGTAGTTCAGAGTGTTCGGACCAACATCCACTACTTAACTAACCGGATAAAAATCAGCAAGAACGTGAAAGATCATCCTTATACCTACCTACACCACTGATCATATGCCAGGTAGGTACATTGTGTATGGTGATTCGATTTGAGATTGATAAAAGTAAAATGTAAATTGAATTAAGAAAATTTCAACTTTCTACATTCAATTCCAATCA
>NW_007414689.1:0-588 GCF_000475195.1 Diaphorina citri
GGATCATTTATTATTTTTGACGATCTTTACGAAAAAAATACATTTGGACAGTTATATTTTTCATGAGAATCATCAATTAGGGTCCTATTCCTGGAGGAACTTTGATTTGAGGTTGTGAAAACGATGGCTGTTTTATGGAAAAGGGATTTTTTAATAAAATAAATTTATATTCTTAAAAAAAAAGGCTGAACTTTTGAGAGAGCTAGAAACATAGAAAGAGAGAGAGAAAGAGAGGAGAGAGATAGAGGAGAGGAGAGAGAGACAGAGAAGGGGAGGGGGGTTATCCTATATTATTTTGAGACAGGTGGAGAGTGAGTGAGTTATCAACTTATTCACAGATTTTACTCTTTATAGTTTACTACTCACTGTGAGTTACATATTTTAGAATCTGACTCATTCACTGAGTAGTTCACGAAAAAGAGTAGTTCTTTTTTATAACTCACTCACTCTTTGTACATCGAGTACATCTATTGTATTATTGGTTTGTGATTTGATGAAATGCTATCGAGCGATTATTATATTATTTTTTAGTTCTTAGGTGCCAAAGAAAAAATGCTATTGTTAGTTTTGATTTTTTCATTGTTAAAC
>NW_007414690.1:0-588 GCF_000475195.1 Diaphorina citri
ACGGCTGAAAAGGTGTGCCTGTCAGGTCAACCTGAACAGGGAGGGGTTCACGCTCAGATTCTCGGACAGACCTGCGTCTCAAGCTTTTTCCGCCACACACGTTAAGACGGTCTGATTGACCTGGTCTGTAAGACCGTGGTCTGACTGACCTAGTCTGTAAGACCGCGGTCTGACTGACCTAGTCTGTGAGACCGCGGTCTGACTGACCTAGTCTGTGAGACCGCGGTCTGACTGACCTAGTCTGTGAGACCGCGGTCTGTCAGACGGTCTGATTGTGAATAGCTGGCTTAAAATCCCGACTAAAGGCCCGCTCCCAATTGTTCGCTTGACGTGAGTTTCATACGATTTTTTTTTTTCTCCGAATGTCCTTGTAGCTTGTAGGCAATGTAATTTAAATGAGAGTGATCTCACTTAGACACGACATGATTTTCCCCCCTACGACAGGTGATGGGAATGGGCCTAGGAAACTCGAAAATTCTCAAGCTACTCGAGTCAGAGTGCAGGATTTTTAGCTGGGGAAAATTCTACCCCGAGAAGTACGGCCAGAAGCAAGAAAAAGATAGGAAGAAGAAAAAATCAGGAGGAAAA
>NW_007414691.1:0-588 GCF_000475195.1 Diaphorina citri
ACTTTATTTTGCGGAGACTGGAGTAAATAAAATTGTCACTAGTCCATAAAATTTTGAAGTTATAAGTATAACTTTATGGGTTGGGACTTTGGACTTGTTACAGATAATTTTCCGACATAATTTCTAACAGAATATTGCAATTTTCGGTCTGAGTGACATTTTGCATCATCTGTGACACAAACATATTACAGATAATTTTCCGACATAATTTCTAACAGAATATTGCAATTTTCGGTCTGAGTGACATTTTGCATCATCTGTGACACAAACATAGGTTTTTGCTGATAGGTAGGCATATATCGACACCATTTCTTTTTCATTGGTATTGTTAACAACATTCTACATTAGAAAAACAGTTTTACCCAAAAAGAACCAATGCAGGGCTCGCCCCTCCTTCCTTAAAAGCCCTCAATCTCAAGAAATTAAATTAAAATTTGTACATTAATGTGAACGTAAACAAATTAATTCTTCGTTCGTGTCTACTTGAAAATAATTCGTGCTTTAGGAGGGACTTCGAATCCTCTATCCACGGCTATAACAAATGACCTCATCAAATAAACATGTTTTTGGTTTTTTCTCTATTTTTTT
>NW_007414692.1:0-588 GCF_000475195.1 Diaphorina citri
CACCCTATAACTAAAAGCAGTCAGCCCAAGTCGTTCTTTCCCCTCTTCTGAAGCTAAACCATAGGAAAAAGAGGGGAAGTTAGGAAAGGGAAAATACTTACAACTCTACTCTCTCTAGTAAGATTGGAAAGTGGCACGTCTGCCTTGTCACCGCTAGGTCGCGGGTTCGATTCCCACCCGGGGCGAAATTTATCCCAAACAGATAAGGTTCATTTTCGGCACGGTTATCGGTTCGCCTTTCTCCTATCCTGTCCTTTCCTCCCCATTCTTGGAGCGTTACTGATTTTCCCTCACCCCCATAGCTCTCTCTCTCCCTCTCTCTCTCTTTCTCTCTTATCTTCTCAATGGATCCGACACCCTGCGAAAAAAAAAAGAAATATATTTATGCTCCATAAATTTTGAGAATTTTTAATCTCTTCTCTCCCTCCTTTTTTCTCTCTCCCTCCTTTCTTCCCTCCCTCTCTCTCTCCATCTTCTCTTTCACCCACTTTCATTATTTTCTCTCTCTCTCATGCCCTTCACTCTTTTCCTCTCTCTCTCCTCTCTCTCTCTCTCTCTCTCTCTCTCTCTCTCTCTCTCTCTCTCTCT
>NW_007414693.1:0-588 GCF_000475195.1 Diaphorina citri
GCTATACATGTAAACGTAAAAGTTTGCATGTCGGCTTGATCGTACCACGTCCGAAAAACGCTGAAAAAAGATCGATAAAAAAATCAAGTCAAGTTAACTCGGAAATTTATAATTGCACATGCACATATTACCGATTATATTAGGTACATGGTATTACCTACATACTTACATTACATGTAGCTATATGTAACTATACAACTGAAGAATGTTAAAAGCAGTATTTATGTTATGCATTTATGTTATGCAAAAGTAAGACGTGTGCATTTTTTTCTACAATAGATCGTTCAATAGTGGATTTATTGGCAGTAGTGGTAACCGGCCAGAGTAGGTATACCAAAGAGTACCTATACATAATATCATTATGCCTAAAGTATACAAGTATATACCTAATACATAATACACATCAGAATACGTACATAATAAGGAGTATTGTGAAGGTATTTATCAAACACATAAGGTAAAAGGCATAATATAGTGCATTTTATCATTACATATGATTATGTCGAAAGAAAGTAAACTTGCCATTCCTGTGCAGCATGTCTTGCCAGTCAGATTTGAGTTTGACTATGCAGGTGCACATTTCAAGAG
>NW_007414694.1:0-588 GCF_000475195.1 Diaphorina citri
AATCCTCAGCAAGGTAAATTGTGAAGACCGGGGATCTGGGTTGGTGGCCGTATTGGGCTCACTTCCCTAAAAATAATGGGTTCATATTCCGTCCTCTTCCCCTATCAAAAAATAATGTTTAAAAAAATAATAACTGAGCTAGCAGCTGTAGATAAATATGTTGATTTTACCACTTCCAATGTATCACAGAAGTTGAATGCAACGTTACGTGGTTGGTATCTGGATGGATGACCATCTTTGATACTTGCTGCAGGTTATTTTGAGGTGTGATCAGCCTCTTGAGGGCGATTGAGGAGATGGTCCAACTCCCGATTAGCGTAAATCAAATGCGTATTCCTACAGTCCAGAAAAAATAACTGAAAGATTTGAAATCATGTGAAATGTTTAATAACTGCTCATAACGGAAGGGAAAATGATGTGAAACTTCTATTTTTTTTCATTATCGCATATTGTAATGGAACATATATGCAAGTGATTATTTTATAATTACCTGGAATGCAGGTAATTTCTAAAAATAATTGTAACTCCATGGGAATTCCTGTCAAATAATAATAATCAGGAAGTGGCAAGGTTGATGCAGAATGATAA
>NW_007414695.1:0-588 GCF_000475195.1 Diaphorina citri
ATAAAATATAGTTGTGCTCTATGTCCGGTGTGATCCATAAATGGATCACATCAGAAATTACCCAAATTAGGCCTCCGTACCTAGCGCTAATTCGCGTTTTTATGCTTCGTACACAATGTGTTAAATACATAATTTTATAATTAGTTTGTGCACTGAAAACAATTGAATAGTTATCATGAAGTTAGGTAGACAGAGCTTCATAGAAAGCTACTGTACCTATGTTAAAATGCATTAAAAAAAAAAGACTGCTATTGTTTACTTACTGTGTCTTGTTTCAATTTCCATTTTAAACAAAAAGATGAGTGCTGTTGCTGTTCACAAAATTCCAACTGACATTCAGCTAATCTGAAAAAGGAAATAAAAAACTTATTGGTTGGAAGAGACCGTTCAGGAAAACATATGTCTTCTTTTTTCAGTACTTGTGCAGAAGTCACATCCGTGGAATATTACTACCAAAGGAACTGGCACAAATGAGCAGTGACCAATGTTATTATAGGGTTAGGTTAAACACAAGAAGGAGCTTTCACAATTAGAGCAGTGATTAGAGTTATTATAGGGTTAGGTTAAATACAAAAAGGAGCTTTTCTT
>NW_007414696.1:0-588 GCF_000475195.1 Diaphorina citri
AAGAAAAATGTTTTCACTTGACTTTTGTCCAATATCCTAGTCAAGTGAATACATTTTTCTTTTTCGAGTATTTATTGTGCTAAGATTCTCTGGTGATTATTTTATCAAAGAGGGGATTAAATATCGAATATCTGTATCAAAGTTTTGTTGGAGGTATTGGACGTGACGTCAGAATGCTCTGTCTTGTGGTATGTGTTGTAGCTTGATAAACAGTGACGTAGCTTGGTGTAGTAACTGTACACAACGATCCAAGTGAAAACACAGAACACTGAAACAACGAATCAGTACATGGGTTAAATGTTAGTACGACATTCTAGCTATATTGTTACACTTACTTTTGTATTCTTGTAAAAAGTGACCACTCATTGGAAAAAAGGGTATTATCAACACCAAATGTTTTTTGTTGCAATACATTGTTCTTTCGAATTGTTTGGGGAAAATTATAATAAACAGAGAACAAACGAGAAATAAATCCCCTAAAATATAAGAATTAAGACCTTGTTAAAATTTCAAACGATCCATTAATTCCAGATAACTCTGTCAGGATTACATTCCATGGTTCAGAGTTTGATTCCCGAAAATATTTTT
>NW_007414697.1:0-588 GCF_000475195.1 Diaphorina citri
TGAGAGCTTTCAGGGCTGATCGCCAAAGGAGGGAGGAGAGGACTTATTCTTGCAAGTAGAAAGTAAATTCAGAACCAAACCCTAACAAAGTGATACCAATGGACGTGTAATATTGAATGACGATTTCACGAAATTTAATACACATCTGACACAATCACACAATATGCTCAGAGTGACTCTCAACTTATCTAATTATTTATCCCATTTGGAGAGAATGGATACCCCTTTTCGACTCCCCTTACTCTGGCGCCCATGGTCAACAGAAAAGATGGAGGAGAATTTAAAATAAAATAAACTGTGCTCCAAAATCAATTTATATTTATTTAGGATAGGATAGGATGCTATGTGGAAAACTAAAAGACAATTGAAAATGGACAGAAGCCAAAAAATTAAAAGAAGAACAACTGTACAGTATAAAATGTAGAAGTTAAATGGGAAATTTATTTGTTGATGTAAAAAAATGTTCTGAATATTTTCTGAGCTGAAGTGGATTTCAGATTGCAGCTCGAGGATTTCTAGGGGACAATTTAATTGAACAAGAAAAACAAACATCGTATTTATTGTAAGTTTGGAAAATTGTTTTTTCAG
>NW_007414698.1:0-588 GCF_000475195.1 Diaphorina citri
TCCTCTTTTTTCAGATTCCTATAGTCCTTTCTCCGACCTAATTTCTTCTCCTACTCCTTCTTCTTCTTCTCCTCCTCCTTCTTCTTCTTCTTCTTCTTCTCCTCCTCCTCCTTCTTCTTCTTTTTCTTCTCCTCCTCCTCCTTCTTCTTCCTCTTCTTCTTCTCCTTGTTTTCCTTCACCATCTTTTCTTTCTCCTCCTCATTCGCGTTTAACCAAACACCCTGAGGAAAGTAAAAAGCAAAACAGAGGAGCTCGTTTGCTTCAGCATTGTTTTGACGTTGATCAATGTATGCTGTCAGCTATCAGCATACACAAATATGCACATATTTAGGTGTAACGTAGAGTAAAATTGTATTTTCCTGACGGAATTCACCCTCTTCTCAAGGTCGTTTAACCTCTACTAAACCATAGGAAATCCAAGATGGCGCGACATCGGAATCGATTTCGTTTCCGTAATTCAAATAAAAGTAAGGTAGGTAGGTACCAGTACCAAGTTACCAACTCAATTATCCACATGCCTAATATTTGCTACCATCCATATTCTGGCAAGCCGGTAAGCTGTACCCTACATTGACTCGATGTGGCTCC
>NW_007414699.1:0-588 GCF_000475195.1 Diaphorina citri
TCATACCTATAATTATACGGGTGATTATTACTTATTTTGTATAATGGGTTGAATTATTATTAATTTAATAACAGATTTCCAAAGTTGATTACGCTACCATGAGAGCAATTGAGGTTTTTGAGACAGTTTAGCAATCAAAATTCATAATGAAAAGTGAGGCAATAGTCAGGTTGATTAACTAATCCAGGAGGACAGTCCTTTACGTAGGCACTGACCTTACCTCCCAGCATCTTATCAAGAAATCAAAAATTCGGAATTGAAAGCCAATAGTGACGTTACCAGTCAAAACAAATTATCAGATGATGAAAATAATAACTTCGAGTCCAATTACAAACATACATTCTAATTTTGTCACCAAGATAAGGAACAAGGAACATGGAAGTATCTCACTAACTACATAGTTACATACATCATGATGTTCCAACTTTGAACAGAGCCCCACAGTAGCAGATCTAACTATTTCATGTCACACAATAAGGTGGATATTTATATAACCACCATCAACTGGTTACTAGACAATACCTACAACTGTATTGTCTAACAATCGTGACCATTTTGTACTTCTGGGTACAAGTCTTCTCAATATCC
>NW_007414700.1:0-588 GCF_000475195.1 Diaphorina citri
AGGTAAGAAGTATCAGGTAGGTAAATATAAATTTATTTTGGTAGTAAGTAGTAAATACAAGTACGTTGGACATTACTGTCTCTCACACCAAACACATGGGATTTGGACCAACAAGGAAATATTGCTTCCTGTCGTATTTTGACCAGAGATCCTTCAAAAAAATCTGATCCCTCAAAAGGATACTGAGCTCGTAAACACTTTTACCCTAAAGTCTTTGCTACTAGTACCTACTATACATATTTATTTATTTATTTATTTATTTACGGGACTAACCCAATAGGTAGTTGACTAAATGACTGTTCATTTTAAACCTGACAAACCAAAATTGGTGATTCATGATTCTATCAAAGAAATAGGTAGGTGTTGGCGAGGTGGTTGATTTTTGTACAGAGTGTTTTTATCTAAGCAAATTGGATCCAAACTATTCCTTACTGTTCCAGATTTTAGGGAACAGCCCAATACCCCTGAGACAGAGACAGTTACGTAGGTATAGCTAATAGAATACACAGACTCCAATGCATCTCATTGCTTATTCAGGAGAATCCTGAAAATTCTGGCTTCGGGTTTTCTGAAAAGAGCAAACTTTTC
>NW_007414701.1:0-588 GCF_000475195.1 Diaphorina citri
ATCTTCCAACAGACCGAAATTTGGAGTGACATTATCAGAAATTCTCGATGACATGGTACCTAAATGGTATTATCTAGGTCTAGGTGCACGGTAGTGCCCCAGGCCAAGTTCCGGCCTGAGCACGCCAGTGTGTGTGTATATTACACGAAATATTTCGACGCATTTTTACCCCTATCATAACTCCGTTAATTTTCCACGCAGTGTCATGAAATTTGTATTATACTCGCTGAATAGAATAGAATGGAGTGACATTATCACAAAATACAAAACTATGTATATTGTATACTTGGTCTCGAATAGAATAGAATAGAGAATAGACAATAGAATTAGGTTACAGGAAAGCCCGGATCCCCTATTGTCATCATGGTTTGGGATAACTCGAAATAGTCAAGTTTATCAAGATAGATTTCCAACAACTATTTGAACAATGATAAATGAAATCCATTCTAATAATAATAGATCTAGATCAGTGTTTCCCAACCTGGGCGATGGAGATTTTCATGGGGGCGATGAAGCCTTAGGGGGCGATGAAGCCTTAGGGGGCGATCAATAAAAGGAGCAATAAAGGGGGCGATGGCTATCTAGGGA
>NW_007414702.1:0-588 GCF_000475195.1 Diaphorina citri
TTTACATCGATCAAGATGCTTATTCAAGTTCATTAGCTTGCCTCAAAAATAGATGAACTACCATTTAATCAATACCCACAAATCCCCAAATAAATTTACAGGAATATTGGGTTCAATACAACCGATATCCATAAATATTCACAAAATAATGCATTTCACGAAACTCGTTCATTTGTGGGATACAACTCACCACACAGCTCCTACATTTCGTCATTGAATGGTAAATATCTAGTCTTTCTAGACTGTTTGAGGTAAGGAGGGATTTTGATCTTATCCGAGTAGGTATAACGTATTCGCATACGTAGAGTACAGAGGTAGGTAAAGACCTGCATTAGGTCGATTATATAATATTATGTAGACATTCCCTTTTATAAAATCTGCATCATGACCTACAATTTCCTTGAAATAATGACTATTTTAATTTGAACAAAGTAAAATTCTTTGCCAGAGAGAAATTTCCTTGCGAAATTATTGCAGTACTTTGTTGCGAGTTTAGGGGGTGCAGATAGAAAAAAATAAACTCCGTGATAGGTACTTGGAATTTTCATTCTCCTAAAGGTTGAAACAAAAGGAGGGAGGAATGAAATA
>NW_007414703.1:0-588 GCF_000475195.1 Diaphorina citri
ATAAGGTATCTATATATATTTAAATGTTTAGGGCATTATAATGAGGTAGTTACATTGAAAGTAGTTTGAGTAAAATTAAATAAACCTGATAGGTGTAGGTAGGGTAAACCGTACAAACAAAGAGTGAGCTCCGGGTTCGATTCCCGGCGGGAGCGAAAAGTCTACCTACTTCTCTCACTTTTGCTGTTTACTCTATGTTGATTATTACCACTGTCGATATTGCAGTTATACTTTTTCAATTTGCCACGGAACTTTGCCTGCATCTGAGTTGAAAACCTGAATATTTCTCTTGTTTGGAACGCATCTTTACTAGCACAGCCTCCGTGGTTTGGTAAGGGACGAAATTGAGACTCATCTTCTGCGCTGTAGCTAGGAAGTTCATCAGAATTACCGGCGCTGGACAAAACATACTTTGGTTTGGTAAGGGACAACATTGAGACTCATCTTCTGCGCTGTAGCTAGGAAGTTCATCAGAATTACCGGCGCTGGACAAAACATACTACTTTCGCATCATATTATGTAGAATAATTGTAGTCATTATGATGTTCTCCACATTGCCTGGCTTGGAATTCAGTGTTCTTAGATAAA
>NW_007414704.1:0-588 GCF_000475195.1 Diaphorina citri
GTACAGTTGTAAGAGAAACTCCTTGGTCACTCCCATTTTTATTTTGGAAAATCGAATAAGATGTTGAGCAAACCAGCAGAATCATATCAATGTGACCTTTTATGAAACTATCTTGATATGAATAATCCACCTAGGGCGGGCCAACTATTACACCATAACATTGTCCTTTCTTTTTATCTAGTGTAGAACTTGTTGGCACTGCCCATGCCTATGCACATACAACAGAGAAACTGACCTAATAATATCAGGCGATAAAGTAATTAGAAATGGAACCGCTAACGCAACAACATTGTGTGAACCTACACTCATTCATTGAGAACGGAGGTGCATTCATCATTCATGCTTAAGCAGAATGCGTACACACATACATTTAGAGATTGTGTAACATTAACCCTTGTCCAAAGTCGATACTCGAGTAGCTTAACAACGCCATATGAAATATGAAATGATCTATTAAGATGACACAACACTATAGGTACATACTAATCTTCTCGACTATTCTATCCAAAAAGGTTTCTATTGCGAAATGGAATTTCTTTTCTCCCCAATGCTCTGATACACAAGTTAACCTACGGGGAACTTTTTGTG
>NW_007414705.1:0-588 GCF_000475195.1 Diaphorina citri
AAAACATTAATAATAGTTTAAAAAAAAGAAAAAAATGAATACTGAGCAGCAGTTTGAGAAAAACCAAAACATTGTCGCGCGATTTTGTCGCACGACAGAGGTCGCGTTGGTGGAAATCCACCTTTATGTGAGTATGAGTTAGGTCATGTTCTTCTGTAGATACTCTGATACTGCAGATATTTGCTTGACTTGAATGACTTGACTTTGGTGTACCTTTCGATTTGCATTGAAGGTACCCTACCTATTATGTAGATTGTAGATGTACTTACCTATCTGAGGCAGATGAGGCATACGAGATGATACAAGTACCATTTGGATTCACTTTCACC
Organism: Diaphorina citri; assembly: GCF_000475195.1. NCBI lineage: Eukaryota > Metazoa > Arthropoda > Insecta > Hemiptera > Psyllidae > Diaphorina > Diaphorina citri. The sequence continues at coordinate 330 of NW_007414705.1, forward strand.
AGATAGAATAATCTTTCTGTTTCTGCTTCACATTCTGAATTTTATTTTGTTTATATTGCCAAATGTTTCATTGCTTTTCTTAAGCATCGTTGGTTCAGTGGTAGAATGCTCGCCTGCCACGCGGGCGACCCGGGTTTGATTCCCGGACGATGCAGCATTCTTTTTATGAAAATGGCAATGTTTTATTGAGCAAAATTTACGAATTAACATAGGTACATATGCACAAAATTAACATAGGTAGGTACATATTAAAAAAAAA
>NW_007414706.1:0-588 GCF_000475195.1 Diaphorina citri
AAAAAAAAAAAAAAAAAAAAAAAACAGAAATTAATGTAGGTACCTGTAAATGAAGCTCTGGAGAACCTGTTTTCGATTTCGACACGAATGAATGGTAACAAAAATTGAAAAAATAAATAATAAAATTTAATAAAAATAATTTAAAAAAAAATAATAAAAATACCTAATACAGTGGAACTTCGATAAGAAATAAAACTCGATAGTAAATAGAAATTGCGTGTTCCCTTCCGATGAGAATAGGAAACCTTGATAGTAAATAAAAAAAAAAAAACTATAGATAAGAAATAACGTTTTTTCTCGGGGCTCAGGAATTTCACCTCTATAAGAAATAAGTTTTGTCCTTTGTCGCCTCGCCCTCTGTAAGAAATAACTTTTTGAAAAAAGAAAATGATTTTGTTCTAATCGTGCATGCGCAATCAGTTCTTTTCGTAGTGCACCTGTGCAGACAGTTTGTTTTAATTCATTAGTTGAACAAACTCCCAATATGAATGAGACAGCTTTTTCAGCTTCGGCTTCTCTTGAAAATATCATCGATAAGAATCAACAGAACTCTATGAAACAAACAAAAATAAACGATTATTTTGCTAT
>NW_007414707.1:0-588 GCF_000475195.1 Diaphorina citri
TTTTTTTTTTTTTTTTTTTTTTTTTGTTACACAAACATCTACACACTCTAAAATTGTGATGAGCAATTCTAGAGGCAATAACTGATGCGAACCTAACTGATTGCCTTCTTCTAAAGCTCGTTTCCCCTTTTTTCGGCGTGATAACACCTGCACCAAACCGTTCTTATTTGACTGTCTATCCGTTTTTGTTGTGGTCTTATTGTTGGTCTATTCTTATCTTGTTGGTGGCAATCCGGAAAAGTTCTGCCGATGATTTGTCCAACCAGATTCTGAGATGGTCCAACCACGAAATTCTTCTCCTGCCGTTACCTCTCTTGCTGTTGATTATGCCTGGCAAGATTTGTGTGGATTTCCAATGGCACTAAACCATAGGAAATCCAAAGATGGAGCGGTTCCGTTTCCGAAAAGAAAAAAAATACAAATTTTGTCTCTTTCAACCATTAGGTACTCTCGAACGCTTTGTCTGATTTTGATAAAATATGCAGTTTTGCAATTTGCAAACGCATGTTTAACACAAACATGACAAAATTAGTCCAAATTAAATATCTTGGTCCAATTGGGAATTGAATTCGTTCCAATTCGGTTCGA
>NW_007414708.1:0-588 GCF_000475195.1 Diaphorina citri
GGACCCTGCCCCCCTCGACAAAATTCTGGATACGGCCCTAGAACCTATACCTGACTGATTGCCACTCTGTTCAGTGTTAAGTCTGACTCCTGACTGATTAGTTGATTTATGAGTAGGTATTCCTGGGAATTTCGTATTGTCTGGAATTCTCAGCACGTATGACACGTTTGCATTATTATCAGACAAAGAATGCAAATTCTAGGAATTTCCTTGGATTTTTACTATCTCAAGTGAGTGTAGATATTATGCTTACGTTTGCCATTTGGGAACAAATATTTTTTCAAGAGGTTTGATAGGGGAAGTTGTAACTGCTAAGGTCTTATCGTCCCTAAGAGAGGAGAAAGACAGGCTAGGAGAAAGCGAGCCGTTCCGAGAACGAACCTTATCTGGTTAGGATAAAATCCACCCCGGGCGAAAATCGAACCCACCACCTAGTGCTTACAGGACAGACGCGCTATCGTTCAAGATAACTAGGCTGGCGTAAGAAAATTTCACTTTTATTTCTGGGTGGGCAGTTGGTGAAATACGAGTAAAATGCGAGTAGAATGCCTTTTACGTAGAAGGATAGGATGTTCTGAAGAGAGTTCA
>NW_007414709.1:0-588 GCF_000475195.1 Diaphorina citri
TTATACTGCCAGAATGAGACTGAAAAGTCCCTTTACTCCCGCAGTCTAAACAAGGTCTCATGTATTTGGTACAAAATACCTAGGTGTATTTTTTATAAATTAAAACCTTGCTTAAATTAAAAAAAAAAAAAGAAAAAAAAGTACTTCTAAGTCAAATGATATTTCGAAGAAAACTTACGTTACAGATGTTTTATGTCCTCCATAAAGTGAAAAACCAAAGCAAGGGACGTTAAAACAGTCCAACTTTCATCCACCTTCTTGTACTCTTCAGCTTACCATCAGACCATCATGAACACAATATTTTCTGTGGTGTTTGATTCGATCAAATTTGGGTTCGAAGTGTTTTTCCTCCTCATCAAGTCAATATTTGTCGTGATCTTCACCATGATTGGAGCTCTGTTCCCTACCAGACGCAAATCGGTGAACGGACAAACCGTTCTGGTAAGTTTTTAGCATGTATTTTGAGTTTTTGAGTAAAAGAAGAGAATGTAAGGTGTATCTTACATTCTCTTCTTTTAAATTGGTCCATTCTCTTCTTTAAATTGGTCCATATTGAGTATATTTTATTTAAAAAAAAAAAAAAAAAAA
>NW_007414710.1:0-588 GCF_000475195.1 Diaphorina citri
ACAAACAAATAAAGAGGAAAGTAAACAGAGAAGAGATAGAAGAAGACTCAAGCAATGATATGGCGGCTTATAGAATATGATGTTGAGTTTAAAGAATGAAACCGACTAGGTACCTATGCCAGAAATGCAATACCTACATGACTTACTATTCCATAAGAATTAGATTTTTTTTGTAGAGGTGGTAGAAAATTAAGGGATCATCTATCATCTCTGGCAATAAATTGATGTCTTTACATATCAGACAATATTCCTCCCTCATCATGGCCTTTCATATCCAGTGATTCAGTGAAATCACGCTGAAAAATGGACCTTATGGGGCCCCAAAGTTCCGATCAAGGCCAAAAGCTAGTGAAAATTTTCCTTTATAATACGTGTTGTTATGATAGTGATGAAAGTCTACGAAGAACTTCTATAAAGAAACATAAAGTGTGACATGTTTCGTTTTGTACAGAAGCTATCAAGTAGATTCTTGAGAGCCGCGCGGTGTTCACATTACATGTCAGTGTTTACTGTTTACATATGAGATATTCACCTTCGTCCCAAGTCCTAGGTCCTGAAGCTATCTGGTGTCTTGGTATCTAATAGGAT
>NW_007414711.1:0-588 GCF_000475195.1 Diaphorina citri
ATGAAACTCCAGTGTCTCCACCTGACGTCCTCCTGAACACCTGAGGTCGAACATTCCATTCTTCGTCCGTGCAAATTCCTACCGACCATCAACTATACAGGATGCTTCAACTGATTAAACAATTTGATTGGTGGATTTGTTGTAAATTGGCCAATCAGAAAGCAAGTCGTGGTCCCATTGCTCTCAGAAAGCAGATTGTGGTCCCAGCCATTGCTCTCAAAATCTAGGATGACAAAGGCGTTCTTTATAAGAAATCACCAAAGTTAAACAAAAGTTGCTCGTTGTTAACGTCCAAATGGGTCAATCGCTTGTTGTCGGCTTTTCTCGGCCCCACTCGGACTCGGAGAAGTTAATGGAAAAAGACGGATAATGTACGTTCCATGAAACACTCCACCAAAGTTATGACTATGACGTAAGAGGGAAAAACCTTTAAAACCATTGCAAACAAATGTCTGTCTTTTTCGACCACCCTGTACCTCCCTGTCAATGATTTCTGTTTCCACGGATGAGATTGCAACGGTCCGCTTCTTCGCCTAACTACAGGAAGATCATGATTATCGGGAACCGCGGTGATTTGTATGCCAGTCC
>NW_007414712.1:0-588 GCF_000475195.1 Diaphorina citri
ACTTTCCAAGGTGCCAAAATGAACATGATTAATTAACAGCTCATTATTCTTTCTCTCTCTTTCACACCTCCTCCGTACACCTCCCCTCTCTCTCCCACCTTCGTATCAACTCGTTCTTACATCATCTATTTCATACCTTTCTCTCTTCAATGCTTTAATCTTCATCAGTATTCTTTTGTTACTCCCTCTCTTCATCTCTCTTTTTCACCATTAATTTCTTTCTTTCTTTCTTTCTTTCTTTCTTTCTTTCTTCCTTCCTTTCTTTCTCTCTCTCTTTCTCTCTCTCTCTCTCTTTTATTTTGCTCTTCCCCCAACCCTATCTCTCTCTTCTTCCGATTTTGTCTTTCTTCCTTTCTTTCTCTCTCTCTTTCTCTCTCTCTCTCTCTTTTATTTTGCTCTTCCCCCAACCCTATCTCTCTCTTCTTCCGATTTTGTATATAACTTTCTCTTTCTTTGCTCTTTCTCTCTCCCTCCAGCTTCAATTCCCAAAAATATACACTTATAAATCTATCAGAAGCTCAGAAAACACAACTCGTCTTACGTAAGAAATGCAAGAACAAACTCACGTATTCTGTAGGACTGTAGGTC
>NW_007414713.1:0-2924 GCF_000475195.1 Diaphorina citri
TATCACAGGTAAGATTTCAAGGTCTTATTGTCACAAAAGCAAAAAAAGAAGTACAACAGGATAGGAGAAAGTCAGCCAATCTGAAAAGGAACCTTATCCATTCAGGATAAAATCTGCCCCAGGTGGGAATCAAACCCATAACTTAATGCTTTCAAGGCAAATGTGCTACCCTCCAAGCTAACTAGGTTGGCTCACAGGAAAAAAAAAAGTATCTCAATCACTTTTCTGACTTAATGCTTAGTGATATCCTAAACTCCAATGGGATAAGGAAAGTCACATGAAGTTTACAGCAGTTTCTTGCTTTTTGTTCCAGAATTAACAGACCTGTGTGAGCAGACAATAAAGAGGAAGCAGAGGGAAACCGAGCCCATCTGTCGAGTTCCTCTCATAACTTCACTCAAAGAAGAACAACTCCTGTTGAATGCTACTGCTAAGCCAGTCGTCAAGTTGCTCATCAATAGGCACAATAATAAATACTCGTACACGAGTACATCCGATGATAATCTGTTGAAGAACATAGAGCTGTTTGATAAGCTAGCATTGAGGTATGTTACTCTGTAGTCAATATGTTTGGTAATCAGGAGGGTGTGGGTTCAATCCCAGCTCAGGTATGGTGTTTTATCCTTAAGTAAAACATTGTTTGAGAATTTGACCTTAATAATAGCAAATAGTAAGTACTGTTGGAGTAAAGGGACTCTTTAGTTCTTACTGGTAGAAAAATTCAATTCTTTTTCTTCTTCTTCTTCTTCAAGCCAGTTCCCATGGCGTAGAGGTCACTGCACCTGCCTTGCAGACATTGCACCACTGTAAATTTCAGTTCTCTGCAATTTTTGGGCCTTGAGCTCTATTTCTCAGGAACTTCTCATGATGTGTTACCCTTTGGTGTGTCCTACAGGTTTTCTGGAAGATTACTCTTCATCAAAGATGTGATAGGGTCAAGTGAGATCTGCTGTTGGAGCTTCTTCGGGCATGGGAAGAAAATAGCCGAGGTTTGCTGTACGTCCATTGTGTATGCCACTGACAAGAAGCACACCAAGGTATTAAAATATTAAATTTAGCCCAGGGGCCACAAAGTGAGTTTAAACTCCGTTAAAGTTTTAATCTCCGTTTAAGCAATCTGTTTGGCTGAAATTTTTAAAAATCAATCAGTCAATCTTCTTTTTCAATCACGGGGTCGGCGTTTTTCGTCAGCCTCTCAATCAGCCCTAACTAGGGTGATTACTTTGGACTGGGATTTGGTTTTGGCTACAAATTTTACGAGTAGATGCCCTCCGCACTCAACCCTTGCTATTTCTTCAGGCAAGGAAATTCAGGCTGGTATACTCACTGTTGAGGTCCCGCAGCCAGACTCTTCCCTTATTCTAACCTATCCTATTTTTCTTTCCTCTCAGGTTGAATTTCCCGAAGCCCGCATCTACGAGGAGACGCTCAACATCATTCTGTACGAGGCGCGCAATCCTCCCGACCAGGAACTCATGCAGGCCACGTCCACACGCGGTGCCGTGGCGGGCATGTCCTCGTACACATCCGACGAAGAGGAAGAGCGATCTGGACTCGCCCGTCTTCGGTCGAACAAACAGAACAATCAATGATGTTTGATGACTCGATTCTCCATGAAGAGAAACAAGTCGAGTGATAGAAGATGAAATTAAACTCGTTGCCAGTGGCGATAGCGCGTTCAATGCACCGGTTTCCCATGGATCACTGAAGTTAAAGCAACATTGCGCGTGGGTGACCATTTGGGCAATCGTGTCCTAATCGTGTCCTGGTAACCGTTTCCGATCATATTACCTACAGGTAGCCATATTACCACCTTTTCCTCTAATAATAAGGTTAGGTGGTAGAGAACGCAAAGGTTTATCCTATTTGAGGAAGTCTATAAAAAGATGGGTGACCATCTCGGATTTTGCGAGCTGCTGGCTTTTCCGGCCCCACTCAGGCTGGGTGAGGTTCATGTGAGTAGGCAGATAGCTTGTTGCCGAATGGAGGGTAAAACCGCCGCCACTAGAGACCTTGGGTGACGTTAAACCTCTATAAAAAGAAAAATTTAATTGAGTTAAGCCAGCCACTGTCAGATGGACCTGACAGGTACGGCTGAAAAGGTTTGCCTGCCAGGTCTACCTGATAGTGAGTGGCTGATCCTTAGTATGAATGCTTGAAGTCGTTCCTCGATCATTATGCTTAATAATTTAATTTTTTTTACTCGACTTGGATTCGATTTACTAACTTCCAGATCCGAAGTCGAGTTAATTCTGCCTGTGATACAGGTATTTTTATTCAAATAAAAATACGATTTTATTAGTAATTCATTTCTTCACTACCCTCTTGTAAATATATGATTTTTATTCATTAATTATATAGGAATTTTTAAGAAGCATGTATAAATAAATAATGTATTTTATCGATCTAGGATAATTGTTGGAAAAAAAAACATTTATACAAATTTCTACTGTTCGTTTCCTCATAACTAAGACGTATACAAATTATACTACAGTATTAGTAGCATAGTAGGTACTATAGAAAGTATAAAACATGTATTCATAAAATTATTTGATCTTATATTCATCCCACGTTATTTGAAATAACTATGTGATTTTGCAGGAAGAGAATTTTGGGTTTAAACAGATCGGAAGAGCGGTTCAGCAGGAGAAAAACTCGGGGATTGGTCAGACAATCGAATTGATTGTCGGGACAATTCTGGATATGTTTGAGTTTACCTGAATTTGTCGTACAATCCGCAAGTTTCTTGACTTTTTTATAACCCACTTGAGGAGAGGAAAAAGTCATTCTTTTTATCTATTTAGTTCAAGATCCAGCCCATAAAAACATGTTATTGTAACTACTATCTAAAAATAAATTCTGAAAAATTTATGGTGTAACTTACTTTCTGGTTATATTATTAGTACTGAATGTTTCGTTATTTT
>NW_007414713.1:7110-10481 GCF_000475195.1 Diaphorina citri
GGTCTGTAAACATTTGTTTTCTAGGACGCGTGGACGGATCATTCAATATGCTCATCATCCATGGCTCATGCACTCGATCCCCGAACAAGTGAAATGTGTTTAAGTTTATTAAAATAATAAAAGGTATGATTTGAAAAGCCCTTGTACGTGTAAATCCAGATCCACAGTAAATAAGAAAAGTTATGAATGGATGGATAAATGAAGTTATCGTACGCAGATCCAGCCAATTAGGCATACAAAGTGATCGTAAGATTGTATCTTTCCAAGTTCTAAGCGTCGGAGACAGCAATCACTACTTACCACAATCGCTACATCCCATTATGCCATACTTTCGTGGAACAGGCTACTGTAATAGAAAATCAAATTGAAGTTTTGGATCTAAATAAAACAAAGTTTCCCTTGAAATACGTCCTACCTAGATTTTGCTCTACTTATCAAGGTCACAGAGTTTCTAAAATTACAGGTACTCAAATGCGTCCTCAAGACTTTGCTGAGCACTTCCTGCAATCGTTCTTCAACCCGGGAAATTCGTTTGCTCCAGGAACGAATCCGTACGGGGGTTATGGAGGAGGCTTTCAATTTTCCTGGAACTAAACCCTTACCTAGGACTTAACTGATCCTGAAATATCCAATTCCAAGAAAAAATATTTTTTATTCATCATCATATTAGGTAGATGACAAATCCATTTGTGTCTTTGGCAATCCATTTCCGTCATTTGTGTCTTTATTATTTACTCGTTCTTATAATATAAGATTAAAAAGTATTATTTTATTTTAGTTCTATCCAAGTACTTACTCTATTTATGTACCGATTGAATAGACCTCTGGGAAAAAAAGTAAAAAAAAAACATGCAAGAAATACCTACCTATACTTCATTTATTCCATTTTCCTATCCTGGAAACCTAAATTTTAGATATTAATATCAACTTCTACATCCGAAACTTACCTAGGTACCTACCCAAGTAACTAATAATTAATAGGTTAGATACCGTCGAATTATATGTAACCTGAATAATAAAACAGTGAAATTTAAAAGAATAAAGTTATTGCCTACTTACCTTTTACTGTTATTTTAGTTTTTGATATCAACTACTTCCAGATACTAACCACGCACAACGTTACTATCTGTTAAGAACTGGAGCACGTGATTTTCAATCCAACTGCTACGCAATGGGACAAATAACGCATCGTGTAAACGCAGCTTTTATCGAAACGCAAGAGAACCTAGCGGATTTTTCAGAGAACTAAAAAAATTGGGAAACTCAAAAAAGTAAACAAACAACAGCTGACTGGGTTTGGTTCTTGAAAATTTTTGGATCTGAAATTCTTGAAATCTTTTCGGAAATTTGTGGAAAATCAAGCGGAAAAATCCACGGAAAATGGAGTTATTAGATAATTTACAGTCATTTGTAGCACCTAAAGTGTTATTTTAGTGTTCGGTTTGGTTGCATTTATCATAAACGCTTACACTCCTGGAAAATTGGATGTCAAAACTCTTGGTACGAACCACTTCTGTGCAAGTGTTTCTTTCCTGAATATTGAACACCCTCAGGAGCTCCCCTCAGTTTGAATCGTTCGATTTTCTTCCTGTAACCTCCACAAATCACTCTGGACGATTCCAGGAACATCGAAGTCCTCAAAGGCATCATTTCTCTGACAATGGGCGAGAGCACTGCCTTGACACAGTCATGGTCTTTAGGTGAGTACGGTAACTACCCGAGTCTACAATCTCAATTTTTTCTTTTTCTTAAAGAGGTTCGATAGGAACTGTAACACCAGAGGTCTTCTCCTCAAAATCAAAGAGACTAGTAGGGCTGGGCATTTGGAGAGCAATCCTCATCTTATTAGAATAAAGTTTGCCCCAGGTGGGATTCAAAACTGTTACCTACTCTCCAAGCTATTTGGGTGTTTGATCTCATATTTAACTGTTAGTTTACCTTTTAGTATACTAACATAGGCTCCAACAGTCTAACCATCTACAGCATTGCTTAACTCTAGTTACCCCACTGTTTTCCCCCCCTCATGAGGTGTAATGGTAAAATAAAATGTCCATCAACTTCATTGTTTCAGGAAATCCGTGTCAGTACGTAAAACTAAATGTAGGAGGCTCCCTTCACTACACAACCATTGGCACTCTCACCAAACATGATACGATGCTCCGAGCAATGTTCAGTGGCCGTATGGAAATTCTAACTGACTCAGAAGGCTGGGTGCTGATTGATAGATGTGGCAAACACTTTGGCATCATACTGAATTTCCTGAGAGATGGACAAGTGTCACTGCCAGAAAATCCAAAAGATGTAGCGGAATTGTTAGCCGAGGCCAAATACTATTGTATCACAGGTAAGATTTCAAGGTCTTATTGTCACAAAAGCAAAAAGAGAAGTACAACAGGATAGGAGAAAGTCAGCCATTCTGAAAAGGAACCTTATCTGCTCAGGATAAAATCTGCCCCAGGTGGGAATCAAACCCATGACTTAATGCTTTCAAGGCAAATGTGCTACCCTCCAAGCTAACTAGGTTGGCTCACAGGAAAGAAAAGTATCTCAATCACTTTTCTGACTTAATGCTTAGTGATATCCTAAAATCCAATGGGATAAGGAAAGTTACATGAAGTTTACAGCAGTTTCTTGCTTTTTGTTCCAGAATTAACAGACCTGTGTGAGCAGACAATAAAGAGGAAGCAGAGGGAAACCGAGCCCATCTGTCGAGTTCCTCTCATAACTTCACTCAAAGAAGAACAACTCCTGTTGAATGCTACTGCTAAGCCAGTCGTCAAGTTGCTCATCAATAGGCACAATAATAAATACTCGTACACGAGTACATCCGATGATAATCTGTTGAAGAACATAGAGCTGTTTGATAAGCTAGCATTGAGGTATGTTACTCTGTAGTCAATATGTTTGGTAATCAGGAGGGTGTGGGTTCAATCCCAGCTCAGGTATGGTGTTTTATCCTTAAGTAAAACATTGTTTGAGAATTTGACCTTAATAATAGCAAATAGTAAGTACTGTTGGAGTAAAGGGACTCTTTAGTTCTTACTGGTAGATAAATTCAATTCTTTTTCTTCTTCTTCTTCTTCTTCTTCTTCTTCTTCTAGCCAGTTCCCATGGCGTAGAGGTCACTGCACCTGCCTTGCAGACATTAAATTTCAGTTCTCTGCAATTTTTGGGCCTTGAGCTCTATTTCTCAGGAACTTCTCATGATGTGTTTGTTACCCCTTGGTGTGTCCTACAGGTTTTCTGGAAGATTACTCTTCATCAAAGATGTGATAGGGTCAAGTGAGATCTGTTGTTGGAGCTTCTTCGGGCATGGGAAGAAAATAGCCGAGGTTTGCTGTACGTCCATTGTGTATGCCACTGACAAGAAG
>NW_007414714.1:0-588 GCF_000475195.1 Diaphorina citri
GTTTTAAGAATTTTTTTTTAAAACTACTTTCAGTTCCTGTCTTAGTTAGTCAAACTAATTGTCCAACATTACTTTCCCCACATAGAATAGCTCTCCTAGAACCTAATCCTGACCAGGATTAAATGATAATCCTAGTTTAAAATTCGGCCCTAAGTCAATGGGGAAGAGGAATGGGGGTAGACTAGGTTAGTAGTGAGAGAAGTGGGATAAAACTATGTAGGTCAAGGGGCTGATGCAATATGGATAGGAAAATCCGGGTGAATGGATTCGTGTAAAGATACACTAGGTATAGTGCTTGCTGGAACTTGGCCTAGCACACTACCGTGCGCTCAGATAACTGACTGTTTAAGGGCACTTTGGTCCGTAGCGTAGATGGGAGCTGTATGGGTGACTAGAACAGTAGGCGGAAGCCGCTAGAACGATGGAAGTAGCTCAGAATCTCTCGAGCAGGTGGGATGACATTGGTCCTTAAGTCAGAACTACAGATGGAGGTATTTGAACTACCTAGGTTGGGTAGGAACTCTGGAATGTCTTCACAGTGGAATGGCTTTGCTACGCTCAGGAGTTGAAGTCTACCACGTCATGTTA
>NW_007414715.1:0-588 GCF_000475195.1 Diaphorina citri
AATATTCCTACCAAATTTCAGCTTTCTAGGTGTTGTGGTTCTCGAGATAGAGCGATCAGTGTGTGAAATAAGAATTGTGAAATGTGAATGAGTGAATGGATCTTGTTTTTATAATATAAGATTCATCCGTGAAAAATGCCATAAAAAAACCTAAAAGAGGGTTATTTTGCCATACATTTGAGTTTATTTCGCACTAGTTTAAGCATTTTTAGGATAAACAGGATAAAAAAAGCAAACGATCATATTGTATGACTTACCGAGATGATTTCAAATTCAGACTTGGGCCATAGGAAGCACAGATCGGCCAGTCTCAACCAAATCCCTGCATCCTTATGTTCTTTACTAAGCAGCTCATAAGTCTCCAACTTAACCTGAGGACAAAATTCACAAATGATAAATCAATAAAAAAAAATAATGTAGGTTTGAAAAAAGGTCCCTGTACTTACTTTCTTTCCGTGTCTGGTAAACAGGAGGGCGTGGGTTTAATCCCAGCCGAGGTATGGAATTTCATCAATATAATTTGAGAATTTGACCACAATAATAGTAGTAGCCTACAGCTGGAGTAAAGGGACTTTTCAGTCCTATGCG
>NW_007414716.1:0-588 GCF_000475195.1 Diaphorina citri
ATTTGATTGGTCAATTTTGACTTGAGACTGATCTAAGAACGATCATTCTTGTTCATAAATACGAGTGTAAGCCTCGGACTGGGCTTTTTGTGTTTGAAGAAATTACTCAACTGAAGGCCAAATAATAGAGTTTCATAGAGGGAACTGTAACTGTTAAGGTCTTATCGTCCCGAAATCGAACAGAGAAGGGGGACATGATAGGAGAAAGCCAGCCGTTCCGAAAGTGAACTTTGTCTGTTTAGGATAAAGTTCGCCCCGAGCGGGAATCAGAGCAGCGACCTCGCGCTAGCGCTTACAATGCAGGCGCGCTACCCTCTAAGCTACTCGTAACGTAACTACCACTACTAGACTGGGTTCTATTTTCCTTGATGATAGGTACTTACTTAAAGAAGAAAAAAATCCCAAGATATGGCCAACGTTGGTTCTTTCACCTGTTTAGGTAAAAAAAAAAATCAAATGGGATCCGAACCCACAACCTCAAGAGTCTGGATCCATGGTCAACTCACCTATTTATCGAATTACTATCCGTACCAAACTCACATATGTATACAGGGTGTATTTTTTTTTTTTTTTTTTTTTTTTTTTTAT
>NW_007414717.1:0-588 GCF_000475195.1 Diaphorina citri
CAAAAGAGCACATAAATCACCTACTTTTTCAAACCCAATTGCAAATTACATTTGCACAATAATTACAACTGCAGCGTATTATTTATTGATTTCACAAGAGATTTGTGCATGCACTTGTCACTTTTCCATCTTGCTTCCAATTGAATGACACAGAAGCAAACATTGAAAAAATGTGTCCTCAGATTGAAATTTATATCTGTCAATAGTAACATGCAGGGCTATGTTATTCAACTTAGGTCATGTAAAAAAAGATTAATTGAAGATTATTGTGAAAATCCACATCATGACATGACTTATTCGAAGTCAGTGATCCATTTCAGCTCTCACAGTGGTACTTGGAACATAGATCTACATATTATTATACGTGGATTTCTGTTGATAACTTCATAAGGATTTTTACTTTCTATTTTCCTATAACTTGGACTTTTCATTGAAGTCTTTTCCTCTCCAGTGGTAAATAGTAGGTTAGAATAAAATATAAATCTGTTCTGAAAACCATTTTTAATACGCTCATTTCTCCTCCTTCATTGCTCCTTTTCTAAGTTTTTCCTTGTGATATATTTTTACTTTCTAGCAGCTATTCTGTCA
>NW_007414718.1:0-588 GCF_000475195.1 Diaphorina citri
AGTTAATGACCAAATTTTCTCTTCCAATTAAAATAAATTGATCCCTAGGGCAAAGCTTGACAGATGGAGTGTGCCTCAAGGCATGTGATGTGTTGTGTTCCAATCTACTTCGTTCAAATGCAAGACCATTTACTTCAAGTAATAAGAAGAGTATACTAGTATTTTCTAAATCGTTTGAGATAATCAGGATTTCGTGTTTGAGCCTCTTTCAGTATTTCCGGAACGCTGAATAAAATTTTCCATTTACATTTTAAGTTTCGTAACATTCAGAACAAATCAGGATAATTGTGTTTGAACCTTTGTCCACCGGAAGATCCCGTATTCTTTACCTTACGGAAGGGAATACCCTGTACCCTCCTTGATCAGTATACTAGTATTTTCTAAATCGTTTGAGATGTTTGAGCCTCTTTCAGTCTTTCCGGAACGCTGAATAAAATTTTCCATTTACATTTTAAGTTTCGGAACATTCAGAACAAATCAGGATAATTGTGTTTGAACCTTTGTCCACCGGTATTCTTTACCTTACGGAAGGGAATACCCTGTACCCTCCTTGATTTGTGGGAGAAAACAACAGTTTTCCCTGAAATT
>NW_007414719.1:0-588 GCF_000475195.1 Diaphorina citri
TAGCGATGGAGGGAAAACGGATCAGGCTTTCGTTAAGTAAATATATTTGTGTCGCAGTGGGGGGGCTGAAATGTGGAGACAGCGAAGAGCTGTCGCCTAGAAGCTTTCGATACATCCCTTTTACTTTTAATATGGAAAGACTTTTACTTTTAATATGATGGAAAGATTTCCAATCCGGCCTTCCAATTTCCTTTGGTAACAGTTGAGATTTTCCCATTTCTCGTGATGTCTTCTTTGGAAAATTTCTTGAAATATTTATATATGTACTAGGAAAATGGTTTAACAATAGACAATAGTGAGTGAAATATTCACTAATATAGAGTGAACCAGGTACAATATCATTTTTTCTTCTGAAGTGTTTCGCACACCGAAGCGTTTACCTCTTCATGAGAGTTAATCACAGTTGTAAAGCAACCACCCGAGATCAATCTATGAAATACATAGTTACATACTTGTATGTATTGTGATATTGCTTTGGCAAACCACAAACAATGGCTAATTTGCATATTTTGTGATGACATTGATTGTCAAGTGACCAATGGACGCAGAGATTGGAGATTTATCAGAGATAAGATCAAACTCGGGTTC
>NW_007414720.1:0-588 GCF_000475195.1 Diaphorina citri
GAGCAGGAAAAGAAAGAGTAGGAAGAGGAAAAGGAAGAAGCAGAGGAGAAGGAGAAGAGAAGGAGGAGAAAATGAAAAGAAGAAGAAGAGGACAAAAGAAGAAAAACGAGAATGGGGGAAGATGATGAATGAAAAAGATATTGGTATCAAGATATCACAAAGTAAAAGAAACGAGGAAGACATTGAAAGAAGAAGAAGAAAGAGGAGGAGGAGGAGGAAGAAGAAAAGGAGAAGTAAAAAGTGGGTGAAGGAAGAGAATGAAAAAAAAAAGGTTAACGGATTTTTTTTCTGCTTAACATGACAAAAACGAAGAAAAATTAGAATATGAATTGAATGAAGAATAGAAGAGAAGGAAGAAAAAGAAGAAGAAGACGAAGAAGAAAAAGAAGAGGAGGAGGAGGAGGATAAGGAGTAGGACGAGGAAGACTAAAAGCGTGTAATCTACTGATCTACCAGACTATTTTATTGGACTACTTTTAAGTTGTACAGTGGATTAAAAAAAAAATAATAAGTAATAGGTATGTAATAAAAAAATATTATTTTTCCCAATTTTCATTAATTTTCTGACGGACATCTTCAGAAAATTAA
>NW_007414721.1:0-588 GCF_000475195.1 Diaphorina citri
GCATTTTGATACATCGATAGGAAATAACAAAATTATTGGACTCTCAGACGATAACCTTACTTCACCACTGTGAGATGGATACCCTGTCCATGCCACCAACACGGAAAGTACATAATCTATGTACCTACGTGCATTGATAGGACATAATGAAATTATTGGGCTGTGATTTATATCAAAGATTTATTACGAGAAATTGGAAGTGTTTTAAACAATGTTATCAATAGTACCTACACCATTATAATAAACAATAATTGATCTTGATTCATTTGACCTACTCATGTACTCATCCTAAATATCAAACTCATTTATATTCGAAGGTTAGGGGACAAAATACAAAAGAAACAAATGATGCCTAATAGCCTAATTTATTTATTAGTAAAAGCTTTTCTTCGCCAGCATAGTTAGCTTAAAAAGTAGCGTTCTAGAGGTTGCGGGTTCGATTCCCGTCCGGGGCGAACTTTATACTATAGAGACAAGGTTCGTTTTCAGACTTGTTGGATTTTCTCTTATCCTGCCCTTCTTTCTTCGACTTAGGGACGATAAGACCTACTTTGTTACAGTTCTCTCTATCAAACCTCTTTTTTTTGC
>NW_007414722.1:0-588 GCF_000475195.1 Diaphorina citri
AATAAAACACTTACCCAATCATTCCTCAATCCTCTTCATGAATACAATAATAATGAAAAATATTTGTGGTGTTTGAAAAACTTCAACTTTCATTCATCATACATGTAAGAGGCCATTGACAATGAACTCTAGGAAAGTTCTTACTAATAAAAATAGAATGAAAACAGAGTATAAAATGTCACTATAGGTATTATAATTTGAAATTTAAATAAACTGTCTTTAGTTTTTAATTAGGTACCTAAAATTAAAACACAAATTTCTTTAAATATTAAATTCTTTAAATAAAATGTTTGGAAAATTAATCGCAATTTCAATTTCGCAATATGGCTGACTCCTAAAATGTTTGGAAAATTAATCGCAATTCGCAATTTCAATTTCGCAATATGGCTGACTTCTGTAGAAAAAAAGCCGGTGACGTGTTTTACTCTGCGCATGCGCTGACATCACGTGTGGCTGGATCTCAGAGGCTGGATAAAGGGCTGGTATACACTTGCAAGTCAAGTCTGGCCTGTCTGGCTGGATTTAAACTTGCATCGCGAGTGATAATTTCGCTGGATAATTGTCATTGAAAATAAGCCCATATCCGGC
>NW_007414723.1:0-588 GCF_000475195.1 Diaphorina citri
GATCGTAGGATAATGTTCATCCCGGGCGAAAATCGAACCCGCGACCTAGCGCTTCCAAGATAACTAGGCTGTCGACTATCAGCTTTCTTTGTTGTTAGAACAATACAGAAAGGTGGCAATTACAGTATTCATTGTGAAATATCATTCACAATAATGATAGCAATTAGCAAATCAGAATAAATTAATTGGAAACATCAATTAAAAGATTGCCTACAATAGTAAGTAGATATGTAGAGTTATACATAAGTAATTATAATAATCGATTCACTGACAATTATTAAGGATTCTATTGTCCAATTCATTTCCAATAGGAGATTTGCCTCACTAGTATTTTGTTCACAAGTTCACAGCCATTCACAGGATTGGGGTAAAAAAGACTCGTTTAGACCAAGAAAGGTTGTACGAACTGTATGTCTTAATGTTCGTTTGTTTCACTAAATTCACTCCTGTGTTTAGCTCTCACAGGCCGTTCTCCCGTGTTTAGCTCTTATAGGAAGTTTTGCTTATTAAATTTTGCGTTAAAAAAAAAAAAAGAAGAAATTGTATTTCGCTGAACCATTATAATGGCCAGAATTACTACCAGAGTTT
>NW_007414724.1:0-588 GCF_000475195.1 Diaphorina citri
TGCTAACCACACTACACCACAGAGGTTGGTGGATACCGGCAAAATACAAATATGTATTCCTGGTTCTCTTCATAAGAAGACCGGCAAGGCAATATTACTGCTGATACTGATGAGTATAAAGTAAAGGGTATAGGTCAAGGTGTTTGCTATTGGTCGGTAAGGTCACCAATCACAACCGTTATTTAGTTTTGTACTGACAGTACCATGCAGCTTTCTCCACAGAGGATAAAATATGTGAAGACATAATATGTACGTATGTAATAGTAATACCTATAGGACTATAGGTTGTAGATCTATGGCTGGTATTGAGGCCCGAGTTTACCAAACAGTCGTAGGGTATAGTTGTTGTCAAAGCGCTCGTCTGGTGAACAGTAACTACAGGGGTTGGATGGAAGAGAATGCCTCAGGCATTAATGCCGTCCCTTAGTTGGGATATTTTGTGCATCCCTACTAAATTGCATTCTACAGTCTGAGGTTACCTACGTTTCAAATTGGTTTCGTTACTGAAACTAGATTAAAATAGTGGAGATGACAATTACCACTGAACTGAAAATAGTGGAGATGACAATTTTACCATTTATTTATAAT
>NW_007414725.1:0-588 GCF_000475195.1 Diaphorina citri
TTTTATTTCGTAGCAGCAAAACAACAGCTGCTACTTATTACCATTTCTCTCTTGTCTGTGCTATAGCATGTCCATTCAGTTGTATAGTCTGTCTGTATAGTCTGAATCTTATCCTAATCACTCCGCTAAAGGGGTTCGTTCCCACTTGTCGTGAGTTTGGTCCAATTTTTTTCCAAATGTCCTTGTAGGCAATGTAATTTAATTGAGAGTGTTAACACTTATTCACAACACGATTTTTTTCCGAACGACACATGGGAACGGGCTTAACCTCGTAAGGGTCTTCTAGCATGACCTTTCAGTCGTATTGTAGTTGTACTTTCCCCTCTTCCGAAGATCATTTCTCCTCTTTTGTCGTGATGGTGCCTGTACTAAACCATAGGAAATCCAAGATGGCGCACCATCGGAATCGGTCCCTTTAGTTATTATTTCTCTAATTTTCTCTCCCTCTCCCATTCTCCCATTATTTATCTATTCCTTTATTTTACTTTCTCCCGAGTTTTACCTATAACTCTTCTTTCTCTCTCCTTATGTTTAGTTATGTTCCTTCGTTTCCCTTCCTCCCCCTCTACCTTCTTCTTCTTGTTATTC
>NW_007414726.1:0-588 GCF_000475195.1 Diaphorina citri
CGAATTTCCCGCCAACTTTACACGCAAAAAGGCCGACGATGGCCTACGATGGCCCTGTTCATAACCACGGCCTCAAGTACCATCCATTACCAGCAAAGGTAAACTTTGGTACAGCACAGCCATGTTGATTTATTCCTTCCCCGCCCAGGGGAAGATTCAAGATGGCGACTCACTGTCTGTGGTTACGTCACTTAAACTTGTAGCACTAGGTAGTGAATTGTTGCTTGTTGATAGGGAACAGTTATCGCTTGGTAGGGAAGAGTTTTTATTTGATAGCGAACAGTTATTCGTTGGTAGCGAACAATTATTTGTTGCTAGCGAACAGTTATTGCTTACGTTGGTAGGGAAGAGTTTTTATTTGATAGCGAACAGTTATTCGTTGGTAGCGAACAATTATTTGTTGCTAGCGAACAGTTATTGCTTACTAGTGAACAGTTGTTATTTGTTGCAGAACAATTATTGGTTGTTAGGGAACAATTATTGGTTGCTAGCGAACAGTTGGTACTATTCGTTGTTAGGGAGTGAGCAGTGAGGTTGTTGTTGGTTGAGAGATGGGGAATGGATTCCAAGCTCTGAAAGTGAAAAAAA
>NW_007414727.1:0-588 GCF_000475195.1 Diaphorina citri
TTAAGGATAAAAACGTTTAATAATTATTAATTAAATGGCTATTTTCACTAGGAAGGGTGCACTTTCAATGAAATACCTCTAATTATTGGGCGAGTTCAAAGAGTTTTCCACGGCTCGTTTCATAAAACTAATCCCCTCGAATTTCTCATGGATTTTTCGATTATTCACACATGATTTAATTTTCCTTTCAGGACGCCTTAGTTTCGCCGTGAAAAATTAATTTCGAAGATAAAGGAAAACTTGTCTTGGAGCCCCTCCTTCTCTTCCACCCTCACACATACACTTGGTATTATTCTAGTCGAGGGCCTTCCAGGGCTTTGGAAATTTTGTTGCAGGTATGCTCTATCTAATTCCTAGTAAGTAGAACTTGCTATTAGACACTTCTTTCTACGTTCTGATTATTGGACAAATGCGAATCCCAGTCCAGCGTGAAATTTAATCCTCATATGTTAAAGTTCCTGTTAAAATTCGACCTCCTCCATAAAAAATATGGAGGTTGGGTTAATTTTATAAGCTTACCTACCTCAAATTCTAGGTAAAAGGCCCTTATTGACCCCCTTTACGCCCTTACACACCCCGTATGCCTAG
>NW_007414728.1:0-588 GCF_000475195.1 Diaphorina citri
AGTTACCACATCATTTTCCACTTGCCAAGAACATCTCAGAATGGCCTATCTCAGCCCTGTTCATAACCACGGCCTCATTTAAATTACATTGCCTACAGAACATTCGGAAAAAAAATCGGATGAAACTCACGACAAGTGGAAACGGGCCTTACTTAAAGGAGCTGGTTGGAACGACGTTGTATTCACCCTTAATAACAATCCAGAATCTTAACTCAGCCATTTAACCATTCATCTACCTACATAAGTACATAGGTATGCATCTCGTACCTGGGTGACTGGGTGTCCAAAGTCTATTATCCTAAACACGGAGTTAATACCCTCAACACCCAGTTAAGTAGTTAACTGACAAGTTGTTTAACATTCATCTCAATATTCTCAATCAAGCTGCTTCGAAGTAATGGAGTGATAAAATTCGATAAAGTAAGTAATAAATAAAATTCAAAGTGGTTGAGATGACCACCATTAAAAAATCAATAAAACCCAATAATCAATAATGATCCGGTCAATATTACCCACCTCAAAAAGGAAAAGGCGCGAACATCACACGACTTTGTATTACATAACTAGTGTAGCTTCGCTATAACTGTA
>NW_007414729.1:0-588 GCF_000475195.1 Diaphorina citri
TATCATCATTATATTATTAAATAAAGAAAAAAAAATCATTTGTTGTTTTCTTTGTAATAATTGGTGTCTTTAATTGTAATTCCTATTTACATTATTTGATTCTAAGGCCAATGAACCAACCCACAGTGCTTAAATAACCACTGTGGGTTATTTAAGCAACTTCGAAAGTTGAACTTTTTTTAGAGGTTTAATAGAGGGAACTGTAACTGCTAAGGTCTTATCGTCCCGAAAACGAAGAGAGAAGGAAGACAGGATAGGAGAAAACTAGCCGTTCATAGAACAAACCTTATCCGTTCAGGACAAAATCCTCCCCGGGCGGGAATCGAACCCGTGGCCTAGTGCTTACATTACACTGCTTACCCTCCAAGCTAACTAGGTTGGCAAAAAACCACTTTAGTTCATTACCAGGAGTTTTTCCTTTTTAAATCTAAGTGGACCAAAGTATCTCCAGTTTACGGTACTATGTCATTGAATTGAATGGACCGATGGAGCACTTAAGCAACTTCGGGAGTTGTCAGACGTTGGACTAAAATTGGACCGAAAGAAATACAACTCTGAGAACTTTTTTAAGCCTCGGATTGGGCTTTT
>NW_007414730.1:0-588 GCF_000475195.1 Diaphorina citri
ATGGTTTTCTGGACAAAATTTGCACCACCATTTTCGTGTTCCTGGTAAAAAGACCTTTAATTTGATATATAGCTCGACTAGGTTTGGATAAGTCCTTCTATGGGGTCAGACAGACAGACAGACAGACAGACCGACCGACAGACAGACGACACCGAAGCGAATACAATAGTCCGTCCCTTATACCTTTTTTTATTACTAATTGTAATAATAAAGGAAGGACGGACTAAAAATCAAAGCTTCTTTTCCCGAACAGCAAGTGGGAACGGGCCTCAACCAATGAGAGCCGAGGCCTACATCAAAGTTAACTTGACCAAACCCTTCTCTCTTTTTCGCCAATATCTCAGGCGCTCCACGTCAGAGTTCATCGGGGATTCGTCTATTAGTTAGAAAACAAAATTTCCTTTTTTTTCAATATTATTTGACATTTACTCAGTACCGGTCCGGAGTTAGAACCTGTTAAATTTCAGCAAGATCCAACGAGAAAAAAAGTTCGGCTCTTATGGGTTAAGAGAGAGGTGAGCAAGTTTTATAATTTAAAATTTCGACTTCTACCTAACGCTATTGTTTCACAGGAAGAGATGGAGCACA
>NW_007414731.1:0-588 GCF_000475195.1 Diaphorina citri
TCTGACCGTACGCTTCCTGCGTAACGTGTATCAATGATGTGAGGCAAGCGGCCTGGAAAACTCAGACAGTAGTTTAAAAGACATTCCCATTCTGGGGGATCTGGTTTAGTGGGATATCTCCTAAAACTCTCTGACCTAAGGCTCGCTTGCAATCTTCAATCTTATCTTTTCTCTTCTAGTCCTCACATCGAGAATAGTATCGTCAGGTTCACCTTAATGCTGACAGAGCCCATCCTCTCCCACGAGAGTGAGTATCCGTTTCCTGTAGTCCCCACAGTCCTGAAATTGGCCGGTCAGGGTACGAGTGATTCAGCCGATTCAAGGGCTCGTCTAGTTCTATACGACTAGGGTGATTGTTTTGGGCTCACTTTTGGTTTTGACTACAAAAAAATTACGAGTGGATGCCTTTCAACCTTTGCTATTTGTTAGGAAGGAAAATTTCAGGCTGATTTTCATTTATTGTGCTTTGCTTATTGCATACCTATTACTTGCCAGGAGTTCACACAATTCAAAGGGTCTTGCTGGACAGCTATGAACTAGGTAGGTATAAATTGCAATATTATACTATAGGTAGGTACCTAGATACAA
>NW_007414732.1:0-588 GCF_000475195.1 Diaphorina citri
GTCTTCCTTCTCTCTTCGATTTCGGGACGATAAGACCATAGCAGTTACAGTTCCCTCTGTCAAACCTCATTAAAAAAAGACATAGGCACTAAACTTACTTAGGTACCTACGTAAATTACGTAACCTAAACTGTATTACCTAATTCGTAGATAGGTAGGTACCTAATATACCCAGGTAGGTACTTGGATACACATTAAGCATGTGCCTTTTATCTACCAGTAAGTATATCTACCTATAAAAGTTTGTCTAATCCCTTAAGGCCTTAGGTAGGGATTTATAGAAGAGCACAAACGACTTACCTATAGGTACGAATGTATGGAAGATTACAAACTACATAGGTATACAAACTACATTTTGTTCTTAGGGCGAACACAAAAGTAGGCAATATTTTGTGATTTATTTTTGATATTAGTTGGAAAAAAAGATGAGTGGAGGTAATATTTCCGATGAAATCGGTCCCAGAAGGCTTTTCCTTGTGCGAGAACATTAAATATTTAAAAACTCGAAAAAAATAATAAACAAGCAATAACAGCCCCTTGCCCCTCGTTTGCATTTATAATATGAGAAAGAAAAGTTTATGTAAGAGAA
>NW_007414733.1:0-588 GCF_000475195.1 Diaphorina citri
AGACAAAGGAGAAAATTGAGAAGATGACGAGAGGAAGGAAAAAGAGAGAGATAAGACCAAGAAGGAAGAGGAGGAGAAGGAGGAGGAGGAGAACAAGACATAAAGGGGGAAAAAGGAGGGGGAGAAGACAAAGAAGAGAAGAAGAAAAATAAGAAAAAGGAGGAGGAAGAATAAGAGAGAGAAGATGGTGAAAGGAGGAGGGGAAAAAGAAGAAGAAGAGGAAGAAGAAGGAGGAGGAGAAGAAGAAGAGGAAGAAAAATAAGAAAAAGGAGGAGGAAGAATAAGAGAGAGAAGATGGTGGAAGGAGGAGGAGGAGGAGAAGAAGAGGAAGAAGAAGGAGGAGGAGGAGGAGAAGAAGAAGAGGAAGAAGAAGGAGAAGGAGGAGGAGAAGAAGAGAAAAATGTAATAACAAACGAATTGTTATGAAGACGTAAAAAAAAACTTTGGTGCTAAACATCTGCTTTCAGAAAAGAGGGAGGAAAATAAAGTAGGTAAATAAAAAAACCCTAGTGAACGTGTATTTTTCTTGGGGAATTTTCATAGTTGCTGGTGGATACCTACAAATCAAACCCCTATTACAAAGTCAGC
>NW_007414734.1:0-588 GCF_000475195.1 Diaphorina citri
ATTGTGTAGGTGGAAAAAAAAAAAAAAAAAATGGCTTTTTGCTGAAAATTCAACCAATTGAGATTTTGATATCAGAGACTAAAAAATTTAAACAAAACATCAATTTGTCACAAAGTAAAGCAAGGTGCCATCTCGTGAGATAACTAAATAAATCCAATATTTTCCATTGTAGGCTCCCGATGCAAGAACAATTGACCCATCTGACGAGGACAAACTGAAGCAGCTCATGAAAGGAGAGAAAAACAAAGAGGAATTTCGGAACTACGAAGAACTGAAATCCATATTTGAAGAAATGAACGTGACCGTTGAGACTGACATTGAAATTATGAACAAGCTGTTTCAATCATTTGACCTGCCATCTGGTGAAACGGAGAATGTCAACATAGAAGATGATGTGATCAGCTATCTGAAGGACTTTGAATATTTGGTGTCACAGATTGACAATGCGAGGCACTTTGTTCATCAGAATGGGTGAGTGTTGAATTTTTCTATTAAAAAAAATAGAAATAGAAAAAATGCAGTTTCTTTGTGTTATTATATCACAACTTTGGTGCTCACTGCAGCATTGTAGGATTTTTCCCAATATCT
>NW_007414735.1:0-588 GCF_000475195.1 Diaphorina citri
AAAAATACATAGTAATGAAATCTCACCCAGAGGAGTGTCAACTAGGACAGCATTGTAAAGTTCAGCAGGAGTTGCTGCCACATGAATAGCTTCCATCTGTTCAAAACTTCCCAGTGGATGACATTTAGGAATCAATTCAGAAATTGGTCGCTGATGTAAAGTCCCTGTGATGAGTAGAATGATGTTGTCAATCATGTAACTGTATGTAATGAAATCCAAAAATGTGGACAGTGGTTCCACAGCATGATTACGCATATGAATGAATTCAATGACAAGTTTCTCTCGGAGCTTGTCATCAATCACTGACACTGCCAGTGGACTTGGCTCATTAGCAAGGAAACTTCCATAATCCGTGCCTTGGAGATGTAATTTCAAATCTGAAATCATATAAAATCATGTACTGATGTTAAACATCTTCAACATGGCTTGGTAGAGTAGTAGTGTTCAAGGTACTCATTCAGCTGTTCAAAGGAGCGTTTTCAACTTCCAGTCAGATTTTGTAATTTTGTTCTTGATATTATGTGAGAATGTGTCCAAAATATTAGTAGTAGCTTACTGTTGGGGTAAGAGGACTTTGTAGTTATATTC
>NW_007414736.1:0-588 GCF_000475195.1 Diaphorina citri
GGGTAAAAGAACACTCAAATAAGCATCATTCAATAGGATAAGGAAAGTCGTGTGATGTTCACACCAGATTTTTTAAAATCAGTTTAATAGAAATAGAGGAAGTCCACCTTGCAATAATTAGGGTAAACAACTTTCTTGTTCATAGAATCTTTAGGCGAAAGTGTAATACCAAAAATTTGAGAACTCGAGAGTTCAGGGGAGAACATTTGGCGGCGGAAAAACCGCCAGAAAACGGCCGAAAATTTCGAACTTTCGTCAGTTTTTTGCTTATAACTCCTAAACCGTGCGTTCCATGCAATGTTTATGGGTATTTAAAGTACACATTTTTTTTTTTTATAGTTGAACAATTTTCCTAGTCAGGATTATCAGGCATACTAAGGCGAGTGTGGAACTGGGAAGGTAGGTAGGTACCTAGTTATACTTGTCTATGCCAATCCATGAAGAGCATGGATGATGGAAATTAGTACCCTACACGCCTTACACTTGAATTTAGACCACGCTACGCCACTGCACATAGGTATATCTAACTCTGGGCCTATCTAAAGAGTCGACCTTAAACTTGAATACCAAATTATTACGTATTTCGTG
>NW_007414737.1:0-588 GCF_000475195.1 Diaphorina citri
CGAGCGCCTTGACCACTACACCACCGAATAACAAATCATTAGGTTGAATAAAATTTGGCTATCATGTTTATTGTTTAAACGCCTAAAGGGGATTTTTGTGAATTGAGTTTGCTTCGTCAGAGCTATAGGTATATCTAATTGGCTATGCTTATGCATCTTCTTCATTCATGCAGAAAATCACTGATGGTGAATTGGCACACAAACCATTCATACACTTGGTTTTGGTGATTTGGCATTCGTTACAAACGATTGGCTCAAGAATCTATTTGATTTGTCATAGTCTAGACCCGTGATTCTCAACCCGGGGATCGTGGGTTCATATCAAGGGTGCCGCGAGATTTATTGCATCATAATTGTTTATTCAGATCTTTTAAGAGGGTTTTCTTCTGCAACACTAATGTCACGTCACAAGTTCATAACTTTTACAAAGCACTAAACTTTTCAACGAACGTGTTAAGCGGGCCAATGTAGTTTTCAAGAGTGCCACCAGAAGGTTTGTTGCTGGAAAAGCGGCCCGCGAGAGCAAAAAAGGTTTGAGAACCACTTGTGACAGTTAGAATTTCTATTGGCAGTCATTGTTTTCCATCA
>NW_007414738.1:0-588 GCF_000475195.1 Diaphorina citri
CCCCGACACTAGCGCTCAGGGTTCGACGAGTCCTTTTGGAACTTAGCCAATCCGGGATTGCGAGTTGTTTAGAACCGGCCATTAATAAAGCATTCAATGATCAAATTTTATCTTTGTTTTCAGATTTAAGCAAGCATCACTTGGATGATGGAGTATCTATGGAACAGTCCATGCATGGTAAGACTTGCGTAAAGAAGGCATAGATAGAATTGAATGTGGGAAATCCTAAAAGAGCTAGCTGACAAAACTGGGTTTTTTTTTTTTCAGGAGAACCAAAAAAATCTGGTGTGAACATCACACGACTTTCCTTATCCTATTGAATGATGCTTGTTTTTATGTTCTATATTTACTTTTACAATATCTACACTCCTTGTTTATACAGTAGAACCTTGATTATTTCAACTAATGACCGAGGGTAGTTGAAAAAATTGAAATTCCATACAAAGCAATGAAAAAGGTGCAAAATTTAGATACAAAAGAACAGAAATGGTTAATAAATACCCTATTTTGAACTGATTTTGGGATTGAAATAATAGAGAGTTGAAATAGTGGAGGTTGAAATAATCAAGGTTCTACTGTAATATTAGC
>NW_007414739.1:0-588 GCF_000475195.1 Diaphorina citri
AACTTTATTTTAATTCGTTTATTTTAATCTCTGTAGCGGATTTCAATTCGGTTAGTTTTAATTTCTATCGCGCGGATTTTAATTCGGTTCATTTTACTTTCCAGAAACAGTGAACACTGATTTCAACGTCCATGGGGCGTTCAAGTGATATTTAAATACGGAGTAAGTGCATTTTTTTGACGCGATCGACCATCGAGGAGGAAAAAGGTGCTTATTTTGTATTTAAATATTGACTTTGCCAAAGCTGCAAGTGTTTCCATTGAAAGAGACCTTTGGTGACCGAAAATGACTTTTGGAGAAGAGAAAGGTAAGAATCTTTCTTTTTTTTTTTTTTTCCAAAGAATGTAATTTTATTTGGTTCTTTACAATGACATCAACTAACGTTACAATTTAATAAGAATATATTATGCATTGTGATTTGTATTTTAGTGGATATACCCCAACGTTATGGACTTTTCGTCTGTGTTAACGTTGGGGTGAATGTAGCCAATTTTTTCAAAATTATATACATATGAAATGTTATTTATTCTAATCAATAATACATAAACAGATGTACCATGAGATATAGGTATGAGAACGAGTATGAAA
>NW_007414741.1:0-588 GCF_000475195.1 Diaphorina citri
CTCTAGCCATGTTTAATTGGCTCGTCCTGAACCGCAGTCAACCATCGTGAGGACTTGTGCTTATTCTTTAAAAGCAGAACCCTTTGAAACTACCAGCTACAAAGGCAAACAAAGAAACCCAAAAGACTCTTCTCCCTTACTCTTTTCTCACAAAAGGCCAAGTAATAAAAACTGCCACAAAGAACTCCAAAAAGGCACATTAAAACAAACAAACCAGAAGGAACAGAGCAATTTTATTGCGCCATTTTTCAATTTACAGAAGCATATAGGTACGTTGGTGTTATGTTATTCCGATGTTAGAGATATGTTAGACGTGTAATAAATGTTTTACAGCAGGTATGTGATGTAAGTTTAACAGTCTGTACACGCGTGTGTATTCAGGGTGTTCAACCTAAAAGTGCCCCATAGGAAATTAACCCGTAAAATCAGTTTTTTTGTCCCATAAAATTCTCCACTACACTTTTCGGGTCCACTAACTCCTTAACCATAAGTGGGGTAGTGTTGAAAGTAGCACCATTTGATTCGGCGTGAAAAATCACATACGATTGATTTTTTGACAGCTCAAATATCTTTAACAGAAACTGTTCA
>NW_007414743.1:0-588 GCF_000475195.1 Diaphorina citri
GGGATGGTGTGTAGAATTTCTGAACTATTCCCACAAGCAATTTCATAACTCCTTACCAGTCAAGGATACCCTGGTCGAAGTATCTTTAACAGACGGAATTATATGCCAGTCCCAAGTAGGAATGACAATAGGTATACATATAGCTGTGTCCACACACAGAGTCGACCGGTCGTCGATCGACGAGGTGAATCTATCTTGTCGAGGCAGTGGACGGTTTCAGTCAACAACGAACGAGGGCGTCGACTATGTATGGACACAGTTTACATTGACAGATTGACATCATCTGATTTAACCTCTCTTTGTGGGGTTGATTTGTTTTTAAATTTTTGTAGCGAATAAATCCAATTCTAACTACATAACTCTCTTGAAGCTACTAAGAAATTATATCTTGCTTACGAAGATGTTAAACCTCCTTCAAAATCAAAGATAATATGGATATGTATGATCATTTCAAGGGTATCACTGAAGACACACTTGAGATACTCGAGCATTGTTTACACAAGATATCCAAGCTGTATATCATCGGATTGACAAGACAAATATCAACATTATTGAGCCACTAAGTGACAGAGTAAACAATTCCTTCCT
>NW_007414744.1:0-588 GCF_000475195.1 Diaphorina citri
GACATTTGGTGTATTTGTAGACCTACTTTGAGCGTTTGCTTCATTGTTTATATTCACATTATGTTCCTCCTTTAATTTATTATCTAGTTTCTCATTGTCAAACCGATTGACTCTTTCAAAACTCGCACTTTGGAGGATATCATTGGACTCAGTATACGGATCTGCAGTTTTACGTAGTCCTCTTGCGTTTCCATCAACATCATATTTTTTGGTGGCACGTCTTACTCCAATCTTCTCCAAGTCATCATACTCTCCAGTTTTCTCATTTACTCCATTATTTCTATCGAATTCACCATTCCTTCTTGTATTATCTTCTGTTTGAGCAATCTTATCCACTTCAGCATATTCTCTTCCGATATCTCTTCCAGTCTTCTTCAATTCACCAAAATTGTCACTCACTCCTTTTCCATCACCATATTCATCGTAAATATTCTGATCTTTATCACTCAGTCCAGCATTATGTAATTCATCAAAAGCTACTTTTCCGCTCAGTTCTTCACTCAATCCAATAGTCTTACCCACTCCACCATGAACTTTCTCACTGTCTCCATCATATTCATCATATAAGTTCTCATCTTTCACCTTATA
>NW_007414745.1:0-588 GCF_000475195.1 Diaphorina citri
GGATTTCGCGATTATGTTCGCGGATTTCGCGATTATGTTCGCGGATTTCGCGATTATGTTCGCGGATATCGCGATTATATTAAGGACTACAATTTGACTGCTGTCAGACCGATTACAGCTCAGCTTTTGATAAAATTAATATCAATATCTTATGTTCAAAATTACAAGCCTATGGCATTTCTGACCCTTTGTTATCTTGGTTGTATGCTTACCTGTCTGACAGACGTCAAATTGTGAAACTAAAAAGTTCCAAAAACAAGATAAATAATACTTCATTATCAAAACCTTTTGAAGCTCTATCTGGTGTTATACAGGGTGGCCATTTATCTGGTCTCCTCTTCAATCTTTATATAAATGATGTGTGTGAAACCATTCTATATGATAACACACAACAAAACCTAAAACTTTGGATGTATGCAGACGATAAACGTCTTGGCCTTGCCATAAAATCTTCTACTGACCATAAATTACTACAAAATGTACTAAATAATATCTATCAATGGTGTCAAACTAATAAACTAGTTTTGAATGTAAATAAATGCAAGGTCATAACCTACCATCATAAGAAAAATCCATCCCTGTATAACT
>NW_007414746.1:0-588 GCF_000475195.1 Diaphorina citri
GTCCCGTAAGCGAACAGAGAAGGAAGACAGGATAGGAGAAAGCCAGCCGTTCCGAGAACCATAACCGTTGAGGAATAATACCGGTTAACTTTAAGGTACTTCTGTGGAAGTGCAACGTGCAACCATTGAAATTTTTTCGAGCTTTTCTAAATGAACAAAGCGCCAAAGTCCTTCTTTAAGAAAACATACTGGATAATTTTATCATGTTTAGATTCTAAAGGAGAAAACTGAATGGTTGGTCGCGAGGATTAGTAAGTTTCACAAATGGTATTGGGAGTTGTGTAGCATTCCGTTCTGTAGCGTTTGCAATCACATTTAGATCTCTCTAAGCTAGGGACAAGGTCGGATTTCGGACGGTCCGTGGGTAGATGGTAGGCTGAATGTCGGATAATAAAAGCCAAGGCTGTTTGACCTAGAAATAAAGTCGTATCCTCAACATGGAACCTAGCAATTATATTCCCTGACGATTTGCAGCTTACATAATGTATTATCACGCTCCCGATAAAAACAATCTGTGTTCACACTTTGAAAATGTCGATGAAAAGAAAAGTGAATGAAGTAACACAACGTAACGCGAGAATCTAAGTA
>NW_007414747.1:0-588 GCF_000475195.1 Diaphorina citri
CAAAAAGACATCTTTTCTTTATTCTGCTATCGCCATTCGGCGAAAGCTAAAGCCGCTACAACAACAACAACAACAACTTACCTCTGAGTTGAGCTTTTTTTGGTTCAAGAAAATTTGAATTCAACCAATCAGCAATACACGATATAAGTAATTACCTAAAGTAGAATATTATATTATTACACATCGATCTTATTTGGTTACAGTTCGGAGTCACCAACTCAAACAACAAACAACTTGGTAAACAGTAAACACTGTGAAATGATAAGTTGATAAGTCTTTCTGGGATTGATTATTCAAGCTGATTCAGTGTTTATCGCAAAACTCAGCGTTTCTCAACTTGAGGTCACAACTTTGGTGCTCACTGCAGTATTGTAGGATTTTTTTTCCCAATACCTATCTCAATAATCCTAAAATCCAATGTTTACCTACCATGCTGGCACCGGGCACCGGTCGCTATGCGCATTTACATGTCATAGCTACTCATTTTCCTCACGAGGCTGAGTGGGCCCCGCAACTAGGGTTTCCAGACGTCCGGGTTTTCCCGGACATGTCCGGGTTTTTACATGTTTGTCCGGCGTCCGGGGGGAT
>NW_007414748.1:0-3460 GCF_000475195.1 Diaphorina citri
TTGCAACCGTATATCAACAGGGGACCGCCTACCCGAGGAGAAACGTACAAATATGCCGCTACCATGTGAGTGTTGTGTCTTGTGTGTTAAACCTTGAGAACAAAGAGTGTTGAGTGAGTGTTGAAAAGCAACGTGATTTTTTTTTCTCACGACATAAATTACATTCACACAAATTCTACCTATACAAAGTTGAAAATACCATTATGGAAATCAAAAACGCTTGGAAAACTGGTGAAATAGCCTCGTAAAACACACGTTCCTTCAGTGTGCAACTGTGCATCCCACGTTAGGTGTAGGTAAATACCATTTGGTACGTTGACTTGGAGTCCGTTCCCACTTGTCGTGAGTTTCATCCGATTTTTCCCCCCCGAATGTCCTGTAGGCAATGTAATTTAAATGAGAAAGTTCCTACTACACACAACGCGATTTTTTCCCGACAAGTGGGATCAGGCTCGTAACTAGCTCTAATGAAAATCGGACTCTATTTCCGTTCTCTTTGGTCGCAGGTATACGCATCTATATTTGACACGGAAAACCAGTCCGAGAACAAAACGCACTAAAGCACCAATCACACCTACTGTGCTCTGGGACCAGTACTTTATACGTAACCGACTCAAGGCCAACATAAGGGTAAGTGATCCAACGAACCAATGCTTTCTTAAGGGGTACCTACTTTATCTGTGGCGTATAATATCTCTTAGGCCAGCCTTTCACTATGAGGCCAGCCTTTTTCAGCCTTTGGCCCTGAGGCTGCGAGGGAGCCGGTACAAGGCCAGAAGTTTAAACTTGGAAGATGGAGCAGGGGTTCCCTAATGTGATGTTGTTTTCTGGAGATGTTTCTTTTTTATGCACAAATGGTTTATTAATAAAGTCTACTTATATATACTACTTCACTATATTAGACCTGTTGATCAAGTGTCAATTCTACCTGATAGTGTGTGTGTACATCAGGTGTCAGATATACTTGATCAGGTGTATCTGATAGTGTGCTTGTGCTCAACAGGTATACCTGATCAGGTCTACCTGATAGTGAATGGCTGGCCTTAGTAGCGCTGCCACACTGCTTTGACTTGGCGGGGGTGGAGCTCTACCGAGCTCTTTCATTTCAACCCCTCCGTTTCATTTTATTATTCAAGGTGCATCATATCAAGGCGCATTATCACAAGGAATACCGGACAAGGCTTAAGAAGATGGTGGACCACTGCTGTCATAGTTTACTCTTCAACTGTACTAACTACACGCGTGATGATCTTATGGATGAATATAGGGCTTACAGAGAGGACCAGATGATACGAGCTGATGATAGGTAAGTCTTGATAGGACACAATACCACATCACATCATTACACACACCACCACTACCATTACCAAATACCTATTCCAGTTCTCTCTCCCTCTCTTTTAAGAGGTTTAAATAGAGGAAACCAGGGAAACCGAAAACGAAAGTTCTCAATGGATCACTGAAGTTAAGCGTTACGCGTGTATCCTAAAATCCGGATGGGTGACCATGTGGGCAATCGCTTTCTCGGCCCCACCTAGGTGAAGTTAACGTGAGGCGGGTAGCTTGTCACCGAATGGGGGGGTAAAACCCCAACCATTAAACACCTTAGAAGTTATTCAGTGTTCTTTAAACAAGGGACTTTTGAGTCTCATCTTAGCCGTATTAGGTCTGTCGCATATTGGAAGCGTAGTCGTGCGACTCTCTCTCTCTCTTTTATTTTGAAGAGGTTTGACAGAGGGAACTGTAACTGCTAAGGTCTTATGGTCCCGAAATCGAAGAGAGAAGGAGGAGAGGATAGGAGAAAGCTAGCCGTTCCGAGAACGAACATTATCCCGTCAGGATAAAATCCTCCCCGGGCGGGGATCGAACTCGCGGCCTAGCGCTTACAAGGGAGATGCACTATCAACCAAGCTAACTAGGCTGGCAAAATTCTACCCTATTCCATCTCTCTTGGTGCAGGTTATTCAACAAGTACGTGCGGCGCATGGACACAGTGCTGCAGTCCGGTCGCTACGAGAAATGGAACTTCCATCTGAACACCACGCACAAGCCACGTTTCAACCACGAGCAGAACCTCCTCTTCACGGACCGAGTGGATAAGAAGATGATTCTGGAGATCCGGTCGCTCGCTACATACTATTGAATGGATATTTATTTTATCATTTACTTAATTTTTTAGTTAACTTTCATATGATATAAAAAAAAATAATGGTATTTCTTTTTTTTTTTATTAAATAAACGATCGCATTGGGGTCTAAATCATTATTTTATTTTCGATTACTTAATTATTTAAAATAAATATTGTGTTTAACCCCCTTTTTCCTGCCTCAGTGTGTTTAGGTGTATATCGCTCCGAAGGTATCCATTAATACTAAGTTACTACATAGATGTTAAAATTTTATACTATCTGAATATCGTTTTTTAATTATTTACTATATTTTTTTTTATCCTTAAAATTTCGAATTGAAATTACGCTCTCATTTATTTTAGAGCTCTTTCTCTCTCTCTCACTCTCACTCTTCCTCCATTATGAAACGACTACAAAGATAATAGTATTCTCCTCTTATGCTATTATGAGCCAGTGAGACACTCTCCGTGATCTGTGATAAGGAAGCGACCAACGATAAAATTATTATAATATCTGCTCTCCTTCCAGGGCCTGAGGTATCTCGTTGCGTACCGGCCGATTGTCGCAGGCGGCTTTTGATTTCATATTCCGTCCTTATCCTGGTGTCTCTGCTCGCATAAATTTAATACTGTGTGGTCTAAGGGAGAGGGAGACAGCTAAAATGGCGGTTTCGCGGGTTAGACAGTAACGGATGGAAATACCCTTTGTTTATATTGTTTGGTAGTAACTCAAACGCACGAATATAATGGTCATTTTATTGTCGTGCTTTTTCGACTGTAGTAGTAGTAGTAGTAGTAGTAGTTAGTAGTAGTAAGTAGTAGGTAGTAGTAGTATAGTAGTAGTAGTAGTAGTAGTAGTAGTCAGTAGTCAGTAGGTAGTAGTAGTAGTAGTCAGAGTAGTAGTAGTAGTAGTAGTAGTAGTAGTAGTAGTAGTAGTGTAGTAGTTAGTCAGTAGTAGTAGTAGTAGGTAGTAGTAGTAGTAGTAGTAGTAGTAGTAGTAGTAGTAGTAAGTAGTAGTAGTAGTAGTAGTAGTAGTAGTAGTTTTCTACCCGCCTAGCATTAAGTTATTTTCCACTTAGTTTTATGCTTAGTCTCGTTTAAAATGTGAAACTTTACCCTTATCCGAT
Source organism: Diaphorina citri (assembly GCF_000475195.1). Classification (NCBI taxonomy): domain Eukaryota; kingdom Metazoa; phylum Arthropoda; class Insecta; order Hemiptera; family Psyllidae; genus Diaphorina; species Diaphorina citri. Next base: position 3,255 of record NW_007414748.1, read on the forward strand.
TGCGGTCGATCTGAGTTTTGACTGGCGTGGGATTCCTTTTTTATTTCAGTTGTTTATCTGACTAGATGAGTGGTAGTATGTGAGGTTCTGAGACGCTATCGCTATCATGTTGATGTTAACACTGGCCCTTATGCCTTCGATGTAGAATTCCTTGACCAACAAGTCTTAGTAGTTTCATGGCTCATGTTAGAACGCCTCCCCTAGAA
>NW_007414748.1:9751-10533 GCF_000475195.1 Diaphorina citri
CCCCCCGAATGTCCTGTAGGCAATGTAATTTAAATGAGAAAGTTCCTACTACACACGACGCGATTTTTTCCCGACAAGTGGGATCAGGCTCGTAACTAGCTCTAATAAAAATCGGATTTCCGTTCTCTTTGGTCGCAGGTATACGCATCTATATTTGACACGGAAAACCAGTCCGAGAACAAAACGCACTAAAGCACCAATCACACCTACTGTGCTCTGGGACCAGTACTTTATACGTAACCGACTCAAGGCCAACATAAGGGTAAGTGATCGAACGAACCAATGCTTTTTTTTAAGGGGGTACTTTATCTGTGGCGTATAATATCTCTTAGGCCAGCCTTTCACTATGAGGCCAGCCTTTTTCAGCCTTTGGCCATGAGGCTGCGAGGGAGCCGGTACAAGGCCAGAAGTTTAAACTTGGAAGATGGAGCAGGGGTTCCCTAATGTGATGTTGTTTTCTGGAGCCTTCATGAAGAACCAATCAGCTGTTTGCGACTGACATGCCATCTGGCGATGGACAGATTCCACGTTAGTGGCAACTTCAAGCTTTGTCTGACCAATCTGACCATATTGGTACCGTAATATTTGTCACACGAGGGAGTTCAGTAACATTATTGTGATCATCAGTGGTACCCAAATCGTCTTTTACTTTAATTAAAACCAAAGAAACAAAATAATAAAGCGGAAAACCCGTAAAGTCCAATCCGGGAGCAAAATGTTACCACTCAGACGATTTCTAGTGTTTCTTTTCCTGACCTCTTTGATATTTTTTAGCTAAATCC
>NW_007414749.1:0-588 GCF_000475195.1 Diaphorina citri
ACAGGATTTTGTCCAATTTTTCACATTATTGAGTGCTGTGTTCTAGACTGCAAGAACTGGAGAGTGTGTCTATGCCAAGGATGTTTACATTAGAGCTGGTCTATGCCTGTAACAGAAGAAAAAACATGATAAAATAGGAAGAAAAAAAAATACAATCTACAGTAAAGAAGAGGTCAAGATTAAAATAAACAAACAATAATTGATTTACCTTTCAGTTCCACTTACTATCAAAATTTACAAACAAATCTAACAATATTCCTTAGGTAGGTACCTATATTTATTTTTTTATCAATGAATCACAATAACAAACGTTTAGAAGAAGAAACAGTAAATAAACAACTAAACAAGAGTATATATAACCTACCAATACATTGTTACTTGTGTTACTCTACATTGTTACTTGTGTTACTTGAATGATAGATTGAAGACTCTCTAACTTTGTTAAGGTCCATCTTGACTAGGTAGGTTGAAATGATGAACATACTTCACTATTTCTTTTGTACTTTTGTACACACAAAATAGTGTACCTACTTTGTCCTCTTATTGTACCTTAGGTAGGTACCTACCGTAATAAATAAAATAAATATA
>NW_007414750.1:0-588 GCF_000475195.1 Diaphorina citri
TGCACAGGAAGAAAGGGAAGACGAGGTTAAAAGCTCTCCAGAAATCAAGAAATCATTTCAGAGGTGCTTTCCTTTTCTGTCAGTCAGAAGTTATGTTTTTCGGAGAAAACTGTGAACTTTGCTCTCTCTCTCCCCTCTCTTCTCTCTCTTTATTTCTCTCTCTCTCTTTCTTTCTCTCTCTCTCTCTCTCTCTTTCTCTTCTTTCTTCCTGTAATTGGATTGGCTGGTTGAAGTTCAGTTAGGTTACACAAGCAAAGGTCACCAGGGAGCTGTTATAAATATGTGTACCAGAAACCAGACATTGGTGTAAACTTATAAAAAACAATGGTTTTTTGTTGGAAGTCAGGTATTGTGGTCTTTGAATGCTTGCTTTGTAATCTAGAGGTTCCTGGTTTGAAGAACCAAATCAATAATAAGTTGATAAGAGACATTCCTTGGGATTCTAAGGAATCGGAGCTTATGTCTTTTCTTCTTTTTCACAAGCACCTACCTATGTACTTCTTTTTTTTTCCCATCGAGGATGAACAGGAAAATACAGTTAAATATCTAGACTTGCTCCCAACTATCTTGCAGAGTTGCAGACAGGAA
>NW_007414751.1:0-588 GCF_000475195.1 Diaphorina citri
CTTCTTCTTCTTCTTCTTCTTCTTCTTCTTCTTCTTCTTCTTTTTCTTCTTCTTCTTCTTCTTCTTCTTCTTCTCCTTCTTCTTCTTCTTCTTCTTCTTCTTTTTCTTCTTCTTCTTCTTCTTCAAAATAATAATAATAATAATAAAATCTGAAATCTGCTTTGGATTTTGGAATAAAGTTTGGTTGCTTGAAAAGCTTTCTCTTTTTCTTCTTCCTCCTCCTCCTCCTCTTCTCCTGGCGAGAAAGGCTGGTCAGCCAACTTCTTGGATAGGTGAATAGAAACAGAAAGCCATTAGTAAAAGCAATATTTTCATAGGGTATTGGTACCTAGACTACCTAGACATATTGTGCTTTTTTATTCTTTAAAAAAAAAAGTAAAACCCACTTCCATGGAAAATTGATAAAAAATAATAGTAATAAAAAAAAGGTAAAATAAAATAGTAAAAAATTGAAAAATAATAATAAAAAGATACATAAATTGGATAAAACAATCTATTAGGTATTACATGGGATATCGTCTTCGAATTCCCTCTGCGTCTTTTCGTCTTCCTTTGCCTTTGTCTCCACCTCCTTCTTTTTCTTCCCAT
>NW_007414752.1:0-588 GCF_000475195.1 Diaphorina citri
TTAAACATAATAAATTCAACCATACAGACTTTATGTCTGCAGATTGGCAGAATAAAGAATTAGGAGCGGGAGGGTGAGAAATTGGGAGATTGAAGAGGAGGAAAAGATTAATTGGGAGGGGGAGAAATAGAATCCGAGAGAGGGGAAGAGAGAAAAATTACGAGAGGGGGAAATAGATTGGGAAGGAGGGGGTAATTTTGGAAACAAAGTAGCACACATTAACATTAGTCAGTTAATTCTAAACACAAGGAAGTTGAAAAATAAAGTACATAGGTAATTATGTACATAGCTTGAATATGTAATTATATAAGTACATGGTACATTATATTCAGTATACATATATACAGTACATAAGGCAGTCGAAACACTGCTTGTCAGTAGTGTCAGTACACTCAATTTGCCAGCCTAGTTAGCTTGGAAGGGAGCGCACCTGCCTTGTGAACGCTAGGTCCCTGCTTCGATTCCCACCCGGGGCGAACTTTATCCTCAGTACCTCAGTATACATAATTGTACAGTACATAAGGCAGTCGAAACACTGCTTGTCAGTAGTGTCAGTACACTCAATTTGCCAGCCTAGTTAGCTTGGAA
>NW_007414753.1:0-588 GCF_000475195.1 Diaphorina citri
AAAATTCAATTGTTAATTGCCGTTCTAATGAAAAAGTTCGAAGAGTTGTGACGTCAGATTTCACGTCAAAATGCGCAGCAACGCATGCGCACAAACAAATGAAGCGGGAGTCATGAATTTTGACGTCATGGCGTACGGGAGCGTATGCCGTGACGTCAAAGTTCACGATTTATCAGTATTTTTTAAATCGATTTATCTCCGGATCTAGAAGTCGTAGAAGAAAAAGAAAAATTCCCTAGTTCCTCATTTTTTCTGCTCTTTGTCTTAGAAACCTCACCCAAGTAAGCGCAACTGCTCTATTAGGACGGAATGTACCGAGATTCAAGAAAATGAAGGCCACAGTTTAGTCCGGGACCATAGTACCTAACTTTATAAATGTAGATTAAAAATTTATAGAATAGCTCGTATCTCAATGAAAGAATGTAGTTTTGGCACTTGACCAATAAGCTAGGAATATACGAGTAAACGTAGCTACATATTTGTGTTATGTCAAAGGCACTGAGTGGGTATCACAGTTCACAGCATTACTTAAGTTGTGACATGATAAGGCAGATACGAGATCCTTCAGAAAAAGTTTAAAATTAGACA
>NW_007414754.1:0-588 GCF_000475195.1 Diaphorina citri
GACACCGAAGCGAATACAATAGTCCGTCCCTTATACCTTTTATTATTAGTAATAATAAAGGAAGGACGGACTAAAAACCAAACAGTATTAACCTGTAGTATATCCCACAGACCACGCCTAGCTGCCGGGTCCATGCCTGAGGTTGGTTCATCCAGTAACACCACTTTGGATTGAGCAATGAGCGCGATCCCTACTGACAACTTCCTCTTCAGTCCGCCAGAGAGCACGGTGGCTTTGGTATGTGTGTAGGGCTCCAGGGCAAATGTTTGGAGATAATGCTTGACCTCGTTACGTAGGACGGTAAGACCTTACACCTTAGCAGTTACAGTTCCTTCTGTGAAACCTCTTTAAAAAAAATAGAAATGTAGAAAAAAATCTTGGCCACTCACTAAAATGTTTGTCCTCATCATAGCTTCGCTAATCGCTATACATTAGTAATAGAAAGTAAGAACACCTATACTCGTAAAAACTTTCATAGAACTAGTAAATAATTTTTTCAATAGAAAAAGTGCATATAAAATGGTCCACTGAAAAATATATCTGACGTTGACGCATTAAAAAAAAAAAAAAAAAAACCCGCGTTTAAAA
>NW_007414755.1:0-588 GCF_000475195.1 Diaphorina citri
TGAATGACAAACCAAAACCAAGAACAGACACCCCCAACTATATTCGCATCGACAAGAATGTGTGCGAGATTCGGGAAATCCCTTGTCCGGAACAAGCCAGACTGACAGAAACGCGTACAAATCCAAGTTATTCGAGTAAAATGTCGCATGAAACGAATGCTGTCGGCACAGACCGTTTAAGTTCAGACAAAATACGTAGTCCTCTCCTTAGATCTCAAACCAAACAGAACCAAACTGTTCATGTCACTCTGAACAAGTCTTCTGACGCTCTTGATGATGGTGCCAAAGTGGACAAACCTGGCAAGAAGCTCAATGTAGGAAGAAGCAGTGAGATGAAAGTTGCCAGATCAAATAAAGCAGAAGACAACCAAGTACAGGAAAGTGTAGTGGAATGTGTTCCTGTAGAAATGACTTCACAAAAAGCTAATTCGAATTCAAGTGGATGTGAGAAATCAGTGGAAACGAATGTTAAAGGAAACGTCAGCCTTGATAAGAGATGTCCGAAATATATCAAAGATCAACAGGATAACAACGTTAGTGGCTCACCGAAAACCCCAGCTGCGCCACCACAAAAGCCAAGTCCAACTA
>NW_007414756.1:0-588 GCF_000475195.1 Diaphorina citri
TATACGTATTACAATTATTAATAACATAGTACAGATCATATGCTACACTTCTTTTGGAATCAGAGGCCATGAAAACGGATATTTCCACCCCGTTTTTCGATCATGAAAATTTGGACAGTAATTTTTGATTGCATAGAATAGGTTCCCTAACTCTTTTAACCCAGAACATATGGCTAAACCCCATTGAAGTGGTGATGGATGGTGCAGCATACTTTTGGTACAGGATAAATGGAGTAGTGCCAGTACAAAAACATTTGGGCTAGAAACTTACATAACTAAGTTCACGTTTCCTGGCTCCTCTCCTTGGTTTGAACTGGACTGAAGACTCATTTTGATTGGTTATCTTGAGAATTATTCTGGGTTTCTTCTGTACAGGGACATTCTCTGGTGATGAACTTCCATCTGCAGAACCTTCGTCATCTTTAAAAGAAAAATAATTATAGTAAATAAGAAAAACAATTGTAATAAATACAATTATTCGTCCACTCCAAAGAGGCGATCTAACTAGTGGACAAGACCTCAGAGCAAGGTTCAGAAAAATTCCAAGTGCTAGGTGGCAGGTTTGATTCGACTGGGGAGAACATTATT
>NW_007414757.1:0-588 GCF_000475195.1 Diaphorina citri
TTTCGACCTCAGATTTGGATTTTTCCCAACTTTTTACATAGGAATCGACCATTTATTTATAATTTTTACCCATTTGCATCTGCTCCATTCCATCGCCTGCCATTCGGTCTGCTGGAATCGCCACAAAAAACCACCTTGTACAAACCCAGCTTACAGTCATAAGATAATGTGATTGATTTTTACGAGCATAGAAAGTAGTTCTGTAGTTAGATCTGGCAGTGTAAACTTGTGAGAACATTTCAACTTGTCACTTTATTAGAATACGACGGACAGAGTGGCGGAAAAGTCGCGCGACCGCCCGAAATTGATGCGACTAGCGTGATTTTTTTGTGCCAGGGTCCTCAAGTTTATCTCGTGTATCTCAAAAAGCAGGAGGTTCTAGGCTCCGTTATGGACACCCTGGTACGAGGGTCGATGGTCCAAAGTATAGGATTGGGTCGATGGTCCAAAGTATAGGATTGGGTCGATGGTCCAAAGTCTAGGATTGGGTCGATGGTTCAAGGTCTAGGTTCAGGTCGATGGTTCGAGGTCTAGGCTCAGGTCGATGGTTCGAGGTCTAGGCTCAGGTCGATGGTTCGAGGTCTAGGC
>NW_007414758.1:0-588 GCF_000475195.1 Diaphorina citri
GTTAATATGAGTAATTGAGTAGGCAGGTACCTCGTCGTCGAATAGTGGTTAAAAACCCCGTCGATAAAGACCTTGGCAGCAAGTTATACAGTGAAGTTTGGCAGCAATAAATCATCTGCCATCAAGTTAAACACAAACAAGGGGGGTTCCTTTTTTTGTGCAACTACTCCAATGGAACTGGCTTTCAAATTGATCTATAAGTCAGCAGCATTTTAGTGTCACAGGTTTAAGGGGGTTCCTTTTTTATGCAACTAATCCAATGGAACTGGCTTTCAAATTGATCTATCAGTTGCATTTTAGTGTCATAGGTTTTCAATTCATTGTCTCAGCCTTCTAAATTCTAAACCCATCCTTATAAGTCGCGTGTCGCCTGTAATAAAATCTAAAGTCACGATTTTTCAACAACGACATTGTCGGTCAACCTTGAAGAGACGGAGACTAGTCTGGTCATTAGGTATGATTCTGATGTCATTATTATTTATGGTACCCATGTGGATAATCCTGAAGTTATAATTCATGTGATTAGCTTCTCGCGTATGTGAATGCAATGCAAACAGTGCACTCGGGGTAATAAATGTGTCTCGCGTA
>NW_007414759.1:0-588 GCF_000475195.1 Diaphorina citri
ATTGGAATAGATTCCTCAGTGCTTTCAGGAATTGGCATAGAATCTTCAACTATTTTAGATATGATCTTAAATTCTTCAATATTTGCAGGAATTGGCTCAGATTTCTTAGTGATTTCAGGACTTGGGACAGATTGATCAGTGTTTTCAGGAATTATCACAGAGTCTTCAACTTTTTCAGAAATCGTCTTAGATTCTTCAGAGTTGTCAGGAATTGGCTCAGATTCCTCAATGTTTTCAAGAATTGGCACAAATTCCTCAGTACTTTGAGGATTTGGCATAGCCTTTTCAATGTTGTCCGAAATTGGTACAGATTCTTCCGTACTTTCAGGAATCACCACACAGTCTTCAACCTTTTCCGGATTTGGTACAGATTTTTCGATATGCTCATGAATTGCCACTGATTCTTCAACGTTTTCAGGAATGGCCAGCGGTTCTGTATCAATAGAAAGCTTGGGATGAATTCCAATGTTAGAATCGTTATTTAGGTCTTTTTCAGTATCCCTTTCAAAGGTAATGTTTTCAAGAATGGGTACAGATTTTGTGTCTGCGGATTTAGAATCAATAATTCCGATTCCCGAGTCAATCGTT
>NW_007414760.1:0-588 GCF_000475195.1 Diaphorina citri
TAAGCTAACTAGGCTGGCTACTTGAGTTTAGAATGCTTTTAAAAGAAGCGTGAATAAGTATTAAGGGGTTGGCTGGAAGAGTGAGAACCCTGCCACTTGAAATTAAAGCCCTAAATAAGGAGACAGGTAGAGGCCTGATAAGTATTATGGGGAGAAAACGAAAAGCTAAGGATTAATACAACAAAATTTTAAGGATTATGGGGAGATTTGCTCCCTAAATAGGTAAGGATTTCAATTTCGATCTCCCGAAATCAGGGACTATCTAAATCTGAAACGTTTTCTTTTTCTCATTTCAGCCATTTACGAGGACCCATCGGATACAGAAAGTAAGTTCAACATCAGATTTTTTTTTGAAAAGAGGTTTCATAGAGGAAACTGTAACTGCTAAGGTCTTATCGTCCCGAACAGAGGAGGAAGACGCTTAGAAGGTAGACACGTTACCCTTCCAGGTAACTAGGGTGGCTGTCCAATCTTTGATGGTAGACTCAGTAACTTTGTGAAGGTTCATTTTAAATCTTATATTATAAGAACGAGATCCATTCACTCATTCACATTTCATAGTTCACACACTGATCGCTCTATCTCTAG
>NW_007414761.1:0-588 GCF_000475195.1 Diaphorina citri
ATAACATTAATGTGTTGCCTGCGAGGGAGCTTTGCTCGGAACATTTGATGTGACGTCATCGTGTGCGCGAGCGTATGCCGTGACGTCAGAGCTCAAGATTTACCAGTATTTTTTTAATCGATTTATCTCGGGTTCAAGAAGTCGTAGAAGAAAAAGAAAAATTCCGTTGTTTCTCATTTTTCCTGCTCTTTTGAAACATCACCCAAGTAAGCGCAACTGTTCTATTGAGAACGCTAGGAACACTACCACGGGAGTGTTCGCAGCACACCTGACATTGCTAAGTCCAGTCTATAGGATGTACCTCAACTATTGAAACACTAGGTGTAGATCTGACAGTACCCGGTGTCCATCAACTATTGTAACTCGTTCCAGACGTCAGTGTCAGTGCGAAATGTTTAGGTTTTGAAATTTCAACGAGATGCTCTTGCGATTCTGAAGAAGTCTCTGAAATATGTAGAAACAGAACAAGTAGATAATTAACTAATCAGATAAATATTTAGTTAGATACAGTGTGATGTTACACAACAGGGAGGTTAAGTGGAAGAGAATGCCTCATCTCAGGCACATGGCACAGGTCCATGCTATTAA
>NW_007414762.1:0-588 GCF_000475195.1 Diaphorina citri
CACAATGCACGGACATCTCCTTTCTGTGATACAGTCCACTAAAGTAAAATTATCATAATCTAACGAAGGCCATAACAAGTACCTAAACCTAAACATTATGAAATATTAAAAAAAAATCCGGATTTTATTTTCAACTGTTGTTAACAAAACTTTTTTTTGTTAACAATAACGATGATATAATGATTTATTTCGTACAAATATCTGCCTGTACCTACTCCACCATCCACCATTTAACAAAGAGAGGGAGAGGGAGAGAGAGAGATCAATTCAGTAAAGTGAAAAAAATACATAAAAAAGTTACATATATACCTAGGTACTTATTAGAAAAATTCATGTTTATCCAGCCTTTGATTATTTTGATCCTGCCAAAATGGCATAGAATTCCCTTTTGTTTTCTCCTATGTATGATAAATATTCCTTAAAGAATTGGTGTCGTTTACCAGTTATTAATTAATTGGGGAGTGGTAGTAAAAACCTGAAATACGAGTAAGAAGATGTGAGATGTAAAGCATAATAAAAGCTAATTTAAGGAAAGAGCCATCAAAATTCCTGTTAAAATTTTACCAAACACCTAGATCTCAACTTGTA
>NW_007414763.1:0-588 GCF_000475195.1 Diaphorina citri
CGATGCTTTGCAAACACGTCCAAACTAGTGCAACGCACATCAAAGACATTCGCCAGAAAACCGCCAACCTCTCGGATATCCACAAACGTTTGCTGCAATGTTCAAAAAAACTTTGCTGCAACTTTCTCAAACACGTCCAAACTAACGAATTTCATTGATTGCACGTTGCATTGCACAAGTCTGGACCCACCATTAAATTTTGCTGTTCTTGGATATGCGTGGATGTAAAAGAATGTGCCTTGGAGTAATGAAACACTCAGCTTTTAAGAAAACAAAAACAAAATGCGAAAGGTAATTAAACCTAATATGTACTCCCATCTTCTCTTTTAAAGAAGAAACACAAGTCCTCACAATGGTTGACTGCGGTTCAGGACAAGCTAATTAGACATGGCTAGAGACGGTCACCTGGGTGTATGGCAGATAAAAAAAGATATTTTTTTTTTTCTGTATTATTAACATCTTTTAAATTTGCTCAATATTGTAACCATCCCATCTGGGATTTTGAATGAATATTTTTTTTTTTAAGAGGTTTGACAGAGGGAACTGTAACTGCTATGGTCTTATCGTCCTGAAATCGAAGAGAGAAGG
>NW_007414764.1:0-588 GCF_000475195.1 Diaphorina citri
CGGAGCTACTGAAAAGAAGCTGATTAGTAACTCAGTTAGTAACTCGAGTTTCACACTTCACATTTCTCAAAATTTTGAGCTCATGCACGTAGCGTACCTAACAATTTTGAGCTCATGCAAGTACAGTACCTAACAATTTTGAGCTCATGCAAGTACAGTACCTAACAATTTGAGCTCATGCACGTACAGTACCTAACAATTTTGAGCTCATGCACGTACAGTACCTAACAATTTTGAGCTCATGCACGTACAGTAACCTAACAATTTTGAGCTCATGCAGGTACAGTACCTACCTAACAATTTTGAGCTCATGCACGTACAATACCTAACAATTTTGAGCTCATGCACGTACAGTACCTAACAATTTTGAACTCATGCACGTACAGTACCTAACAATATTTAGTATAGTCAAGAAAAACAAGATTCACTTACTTGTAGTTGTTGTTTTGAGTGGACTGAAAGTTAAGGAAGGCAGACCTAGGGGAACACACCACAGTATTGTCCTCTACTGGTAATATGGGACTCCCTGGAGTGATGCACCTGATGCAACAAGCAACACACACATAAAGTGGTAGAAATGTCTACAAT
>NW_007414765.1:0-588 GCF_000475195.1 Diaphorina citri
CCTACTTAGATAACACTAACACTCATGTGAGTTGTGTAAGTGAAGATCTAAATGTACGAGTATTTAATTGAAATAGAAAAATTGTCTGGCTGGCGGACGTTAAACAGGGAGTAGACCAGCTTCGTCTGGCTAGGGGACTTTAAACAGAGAGTAGAAAAGCTTAGTCTGGCTAGGGGACTTTAAACAGGGAGGAGACCAGCTTAGTCTGGCTAGGGGACTTTAAACAGGGAGTAGACCAGCTTAGTCTGGCTGGGGGACTTTAAACAGGGAGTAGACCAACTTAGTCTGGCTAGAGGACTTTAAACAGGGAGTGTACCAGCCTGAATTTCCCTTGCTAAAGAAATGGCAAAGGTTGAGAGCGAAGGGCATCCACTCGTAAAATTCGTAGCCAAAACCAAATGTCAGTCCAAAGCAATCACCCTAGTTAGGGCTGATAGAGGCGCTGACGAAAAACACCGATTCCGTCTGTACACTTGAAAAGGGGAAGAAAAGGAAAAAGAAGAAGAAAAGGAAGAAGAAGAAGAAGAAGAAGAAGAATTGAATTGAATTGAATGAAATATTTATTAACAAACAATAATAAGCACAAAT
>NW_007414766.1:0-588 GCF_000475195.1 Diaphorina citri
CAGCCTAGTTAGCTTGGTTGGTAGCGCGTCTGCCTTGTAAGCGCTAGGCCGCGGGTTCGATTCCCGCCCGGGGCGGATCTTATCCTGGACGGATGTTTGTTCTCGGAACGGCTGGCTTTCTCCTATCCTGTCTTCTTTTCTCTTCGATTTCGAAACGATAAGATCTTCATGATTTGATTTGATTTTTTTGATACTAGTATGCTCTTTGTCAAGTTAATAACAAGATATAGGGATTCTTAGATGTTGTCAAGTTGTCAGTGAGGTTTTGATTGATTGACTCGTCCTTTGCAAAGGACCGGATGAGGGTCCCAGATTGAATTAAGTTCCCCTGTTAGACTATCACAAGGAGAAAGAGCGGTTCCCAAACTTTTTTTTCTAAGCGGCCCCCTTTTTTTAATTGTGAACGCTCCGCGGCCCCTTTACTACCTATTACGTGATCTTCCCGGGGGTCGCGAAGTCCTTTACGGCCCCCCTGGACCCCAGTTTGGGAAGCACTGAAATAGAGGAGACAGAGAGTACACGTGAGAGGATGAGGAGGGGAGGGAGGTCACGTGAAAGAAAGAGAGAGAGAGAGAGAGAGAGGAGGTG
>NW_007414767.1:0-588 GCF_000475195.1 Diaphorina citri
GCCGCGGGCGGAAATCGAACCCACGGCCTAGCGCTTACAAGACAGACGCACTACCAACCAAGCTAACTAGGCTGGCATGGACTTAGTTTAGCTGATTGGTTCTTCTTACCACATCTATTTCTAAGGTCCGAGAAATCTTATATCTTCGAATGGTCCCACATATCTCTGTCTGTGGATCCCAGATCTCTTATACTCGTATATATAGTAAGGCCATGACTAATTTACAATAGAAGATAGAAAATGACTATAGTATAGGTGCTATTGATGGTGCTATACTCCGATTTTTGAAAGAAGTCATTGAAGTCAAGATGTTTGATAGAAAGAACTCTAACAAAGGTTGCCTTATCGCCCCAAAATCGAAGAGAGAAGGAGGGGATAGGAGAAAGCCAGCCGTTCCGAGAACGAACCTTATCTGTTCAGGATTAAATATATCCTCGGGCGGGAATCGAACCCGCAACCTAAAACTTACGACCTAAAAGGCAGACGCGCTACCTTTCTAACTAGGCTAACAGCAAAGGTGTCGACTTGTTAAAAGTTCAACAGAGGGAGGGGAGAGAAGGGAGGGGAAAAAAGGCTTATGGGATAATT
>NW_007414768.1:0-588 GCF_000475195.1 Diaphorina citri
CGTATATTTGATGGGTTAAAGAATAATACATACAACTAACAATTCAGTAAAAAGACCTTGCTTAACTAGAAAAAAAACCTATATCTCATTTATACTGCTCGAATGTTACTGTAAAGTCCCTTTACACCCGCAGGCGTCATCTAAACAATGTATAAATTAGCGCAAAGTTGCTTACAGTATGCAACATACGAATAAGCCACGGTCACATCACATCCACGGCAGAGCTCCGCCAAATACAAGTTTGAATAAGTGTTATTGCCGCTGCCTGAGATTTGCACCCCAATCTACCGCAGATGTGCCGCAACACAGAAGATGGTACTGTGACTATGTTGAAATAACTTTAATTTTAATACTAGAAATTGGCATGACCTTTATAGGTACATACCTAATAATAGGTAGGTTTAGGACAGGACACATTTCCTAGCTAACTTGGTCAAGTGGCACTTGAGTGACCCTCACTTGAACACATGAAATCAAAATTTCCTATCTAGGTAGTTCCTATGCTGACCTTGATAAGTTGATAACTTCAAGAGGCAAATAAGTGACTCTTATTTCGATAATTTCATGTACCGTACCACTTAAATGACC
>NW_007414769.1:0-588 GCF_000475195.1 Diaphorina citri
CGAGATATTTTGTTTACAGACAGACAGACAGACAGACACACACACAGACAGACAGACAGACACACACACGGACCAATGACTGAAACTTTGTATTTAGGCTCTAGGGACCTCAAAACGTGTTTTGGCACTAAAAACTGACCATCGAAAATTTGACCCGATTACATTACTTTCCTTCCTATAGGATAAGGAAAGTAAAAAAGGTAAATCAATTATGTAATAATGGAATGAAAAAATAAAATATTAGGTAATATTAATGGCCGGAACCACAATATAAGTTTAAAGTTGGTTAAAGATCAACAACTATTAGGTCCCGGGTTCGAATCCCAAAATGAACAAAAATTTGTACTCGTTTTTCGATTGCAAATAGGGGCCGAGTGGATTGGAACACATCACATGCCTTCAGGCACACTCCATTTGTCAAGGGTTTAGGCATTCCCTTGCCCTTGGGATCAATTTAATTTCAAGAAACCCATTTACTGATGAAAATGTTTAATTTTTCAACGGGTTACTTTCTGGTGTTCTCGTGTTGACCCAGCACCTAAATGGGAAGTATTGTGTCTCTTCTCGCATATCCCTTAGGCTTAGGGG
>NW_007414770.1:0-588 GCF_000475195.1 Diaphorina citri
TGTGATTTAGAGAGTGATGATGATGAAGATATGGATGGTAAGCTTGTTATGTTGTGTTTGAATCACTTCAAATGCTATCGGCATAGTCTATATGTAGGGCATGTATGGTGGCCATACCCATACAGTTAAAATTCCAACACCTCCGTAGTCTATTCAGATTCACCGAACTTATTCAGATTCAAGGGTAGGTAGTGTAGGTACCTACAGTTAAAATTCCAACACCTCCGTAGTCTATTCAGATTCACCGAACTTATTCAGATTCAAGGGTAGGTAGTGTAGGTACCTACCTATATTTGTCTATGCCAACATGTAAATTTAGACCATGCTATGCCACCGCCTGCTATATTAGATCAGTGAGAAAGTGACACAATACTTCCCCACCCCATTAGCATGAAAATACCAGAAAAGTTTTATTTTCCTTTGGATGATCTTTCTTCTGACACTCATTTCCCCTCTCTAAAAAAAAGGAAAGTATGAGAATTATTTCAACCAGTAGATGGCATGGTAGCACCTCTACTAAACCATATGTCTATACCCCTTCAATAAAACCTAACCTATATTTCAACTTGTGCAATATGTATACCTATA
>NW_007414771.1:0-588 GCF_000475195.1 Diaphorina citri
AAGGAGTAAACTTCGCTGAATTTCCTGCTGGGATTTCACAGTCGTACCCACGTCTGACTTTCTCATCACTCGCGGCTGGAACTTATTCCGGAGTAAGCAAAGTTCAGACTTGCGGCGATTCTTTTCCTGCTTTCTCCGCTCTAGATATTCGGGAGCTGAGTGTTGTCGCTTGGGGGCTGAGGATTTCTCTGCGAGCTCTTCATCTGGGGGGAAAATTAAAGAGAAGTAGATATTAAGCTATCTATCTACCTCGGTGGCGTAGTGGTCAAGACGCTCGCCTGGTAAACAGGAGGGCGTGGGTTCAATCCCAGCCAAGCCATGGAATTTTATCTTCATTTATTTGAGAATTTGACCACATAATAATGGAGCTCTAAAGGTTAGGTGGTAGAGAACGTCCAAGGCGTTAACCTCGCCTAGTGGTTAACTTCCATTCAAGAGTATACTATTATTAAGATTATTTATTTAAAAGAGGAAGACATTTTCAGATTATTTAATTTAGAAAAGGGGTGTATTACGGCGCGGTGTTCAGAGAGTACCTTTTGATTCGGTTTGATGCCTCTCATAATTCGGCCTTTGAAGGCGTCTTTT
>NW_007414772.1:0-588 GCF_000475195.1 Diaphorina citri
ACCTCGGCTGGGATTGAACCCACGCCCTCCTGTTTACCAGGCGAGCGCCTTGACCACTACACCACCGAGGCACCACTACAGTTTAAGTAAGGATGAAGTTTATATAAATTGGGTATGACCCGTGAATTAAATAAATTTACACTGATGATGCCAGCAATGGTGAAACATGTCTGTATAAATAAACAATAAAAAACCCCTCCCCCAACTGTGAAGAGTAAAAGCTATTTGTGTTCTTCTTTTCAAGATGAATCTTCACAAAGTCACGTCAGAATCTATCAAAATAAATAAAGACCTTCATAATAATTATGTCCTGTCTTCTTTTTTCTCTGACCAACAATATTTGTTCCGTCTGCTGTAAAGGTACCTACTGTTTACATAAATACCTACACCTACGAGTATCCATGGGCAGGGGGAAAATTTCAAAAAGTACGCAACCTCGAAGGGGCTACTATAACCATTCCGGCAGCCCGAGTCCGGGGAATGATACTTCCAAATCGAAGGCCAGTTGAAAGTTGAAACCTTTCTACAGATACGTTTTTATAAATATAAAATACGGCTCCTAGAAGGGATTCGAACCCTCGACCTGGA
>NW_007414773.1:0-588 GCF_000475195.1 Diaphorina citri
GAGGGAGAAAATGTAGAGGGGAAAGAAAATAGAAGGAGAGAGATAGAAGGTTAAAAGAGGGAGAGAAAGAGAGAGAGAATCTAGAGGAGGGGAATCCAGTTAGAGAAAATCTGAAGGAGGGGAAAGAAAATAGAGAGAGAGAGAGAGAGAAGAAAAATACATGAGAGAAGAGTGAGAGAGTGGGGGAGGGGTGAAGAGAGAGAGAGAGAGGGAAGATTGGAAGAAAAATACATGAGAGAAGAGTGAGAGAGTGGGGGAGGGGTGAAGAGAGAGAGAGAGAGGGAAGATTGAGGTAGTAGGGGGATGACAGTAAGAGAAACTTGTAGAGAGTAAGGGAAAGATTCAGCAAAGATAGAAGGAGAGTAACATGGGTAGAAGTAGAAGAATAAGAAGAAGAAGAAGAAGAAGAAGAAGAAGAAGAAGAAGAAGAAGAAGAAGAAGAAAATTTCAGAGAAGAACCTGAGGCCAGGATCATAGAAAATCAAAGAAAGGGAGAAGGAGTAAGAAAATGAAGAAATGGGGGAAAGAGGAAGATTGAGGTAGTAGGGGGATGACAGTAAGAGAAACTTGTAGAGAGTAAGGGAAAGA
>NW_007414774.1:0-588 GCF_000475195.1 Diaphorina citri
GATTACTCTCCAACGGTGAAAAACCGAGAACGATACTCACCTACCTATTGGGAAAATATATGTACATACGTGAAGTCAGTTATCAACTTATCAAATTACGAATTTCAATATCAACTCGAATTACAAATTTTGCAAAAGGTGTTGGAATTTGGAATTGAAATCGCCATTCTCTAATGGAAATAAAATTCACATTGTAGCGATCACGATCCCCAACCTGATTTTGAATGAATCCCTACATACAAGATCTCCACGTCACTTCGGTCGGATGTTAAGTTTGATGGTTCGAGCTTCGAGTTCAAGTCTGAAAAAATGGGTATACCTAAAAAACTGATTACACAAAATTCAACTGATTGGCCATAAGGAGTGCGAAAATTAGCTGACTGACCATAAGGCAATATGCAAAACGGTACTGAAAAGTTTTTTAGCGAAAGGAAACCATTGAAGGCCGGTGTTTGGTCATCTCCAAAAGACAAAAGAGTCACCTTTCTGCGTGGCCCTGAATTCCAGATGAAAAAAAAAAGAGAAGGAGAAGAAACAGAAGAAGAGAAATAAAGAGGAAAAGAAGAAGAAGAAGAAGAAGAAGAAAAT
>NW_007414775.1:0-587 GCF_000475195.1 Diaphorina citri
AACTACAGAAAGGGTTCCTCTAGGCCTCTAGGGTGTTCCAGAAGCTGTGACCCTTATTTTATTTTTTATGTGATTATTCTTTGTTATAAATGTTAAGTACCTACATTAATACAAACATTTTACAATAAAATTATCATGTTTTCATTTGCAATAATTTTCATGTAGTGTAGGAAGAACTTTGTAGTCATAAACGCCCGATGTCCACAGGCGAGGACATTTTTCAAGGGCTTATTACTAGGTGAAGGACATAAAATTTAGTAAGACAAATTCTCTCAGACACTTTCAAAACATGTCTATTTTCTGGAAATATGTGAGTTTTTTCAAAATGAACACCAAAAATTGTCGGGTTTTTACTACTACAGAGGCTATGTCCACGGGTGTGGACATCGGGCGTTTGAGACTACAAGCAGTAATTTTTTCTCGGGCTTCTACGACTACATTGAATATGTCCACACGTGTGGACATCGGGCGTCAGGAGGTTATATCAATAAACATTAGTATACAGGGTTTCCACAGTCCACAAAGTCTTCTTCTTTTTTTTTCTATCAAACACAAGATCCAACCTGGCCCATAGTTCGTACAAGTGT
>NW_007414776.1:0-587 GCF_000475195.1 Diaphorina citri
GAAAAATTTCGCCTGCGGCGCTTAAAATTTTAAGTTCGATCAGCCCAAACTGGGGGCCCCGCGCCTTTGAAACTGCCCTGGGCCCCGCGGGGGGCTAATCCGGCCCTGCATAAAGACATTAGACAGAGATGTAACATGGACAGATATATGTACCTACTGTAAAAGAGAAAAGTTTGCCATATTTTGGCAAAAATTGGTGCCTTATTTTGGCAGAAATAAATGCCATATTTTGGCCAAAATAAGTACCTAATACCATATTTGGTGACATATTAATCTTAATTAAAAAAAAGAAGAAAAAAAAAAAACATTCATACATAACTCAAATGGAGATAATTTACCTTTTCATTATTTTCTTCTTTCTTGTATACCACCTTCTGGTAGTCTTTTCCCCCACACTGTTGTCTTCTTCTGTTGCCTTTTCTCTATCCTTCTCCTCATTTTTCATCATTCTCTCTAATCCCTTATTCTTCCATTACGAAGAGAAAGCAATTAAACAGAAAGAGGGAGAGGAGAGGAAGAGGGAGAGGAAGAAAGACAAAAAGTTTTTTTTTAGGGGAAAAGTTGTTGAAAAAAAAAAAAAAAAAAAC
>NW_007414777.1:0-587 GCF_000475195.1 Diaphorina citri
CCCTATCCCGCTCAAACACCGCCCCAACCCCGCCCCAACCCCGCTTCCAACCTAATATTAAAACCCTTTCATTTGAGAGGGGTTTTTCCGTAAATCTATACCTAACTCCCCAGTTATAAAGGGAACAGAAAGTTTCGTACCTAGTAGAAATATTCACATGTACATAAATAGGCTTGCCAAACGTCCCGAATTGGCCGGGACAGTCCCGAATTTCAGGGGGTGTCCCGGCGTCCCGATCAGTTTTTCATTTTGGGGCGCGCAGAAGAAAAATTAAGTTGTTAAAAGTGACGTTAAACCCCAATCATTTATAAGGCCTTTGTATTAGGCTTGCCAAACGTCCCGAATTGGCCGGGACAGTCCCGAATTTCAGGGGGTGTCCCGGCGTCCCGATCAGTTTTTCATTTTGGGGCTGTAGTTATCACAAACATGTAGATTTAAAGGTAGGCTTGCCAAACGTCCCGAATTGGCCGGGACAGTCCCGAATTTCAGGGGGTGTCCCGGCGTCCCGATCAGTTTTTCATTTTGGGGCGTTTTGTCCCGAATTTCCGTTTTTGTCCCAGAAAAAAATTCGGGACGCGTTTTTTAAC
>NW_007414778.1:0-587 GCF_000475195.1 Diaphorina citri
TTTTTTTTTTTTTTTTTTTTTACAGTAACATCGACTATATCGACATAACCAGAGGCGAATTTGTTGGGTAAAATTAATCAACCGAATTTGAACAATCAGTAGAATTTTCAACCTCTGATATTTTTCTTTAAAAAAAAGGCCACAATAAAATTGTTCAGTCTGGATTTCCAAAATTACCATCAAGTTTTCAAAATTTTCTCCCAAAAATTCCAACATTTGGCGACGAGGATGGGACCGTTGCCATTTGGTGACGACACACTTTCGAAAGGATTCGAACCCAGCTCTTAAGATTACAAGTCCAACATATTCTACCTCTGATCTACTCTAAGCCTATCCCTTTGTTAATGGCCTTCTTGTTTTCCCTTTTACTGTTTTATTTTCGATGGGAAAGCTCGTTAAAACTAGTAAGTACTGCAGCAAAATAATAAATCTAATGAAATACGTGTGTCTTTGCACCAAGGAAGAGTCTGGGCGTTAATCCTACCTTAGGGCAGTAAAAATAAGATATAATATGTAGGTACCTACTAATATCTACTTACCTACTGTAAATAATAGTGCAGAAAATTGTAGAAAACACTTATGCTGGG
>NW_007414779.1:0-587 GCF_000475195.1 Diaphorina citri
ACATGGAGTAGACAATTTTTCCAGGAACATTTTCTCCCCTTGACACGGGAAGATGATTGATGTGACAAAAGGTTCAGAGTTATCCGTTACCCGGTATGTCAGACATGCGGCTCTTGGAACGTGATGAATCGTGAGAAGGAATTTCGTGCAATTATTGCCACGACCAAACCAAATTGGAAAGTCTTCATGGCAAATAAATGTCATGCAAAAAAAATGGGTAATAGTTCAGAAGCCACGACAGTGAAAAATTGAATAGTAAAATTACCAAAAATCGAATTCCCACCCTGAGGAAAAAAATGGTGACAGGGTGCCACAAGTTTAGGGTGGAAGAACTCTATTATTGGGTTACTTCCCCTGATTTAGGCTGTTGGAATGCTATATTATAGTGTCGAGCTTCCTGATAGATAGTGTTCAATATTAGAGTGCCGGAACCCAGTCACCCGATTTTCATGTTCCAATCTATTGAGACATTGAAGGACTGAGTCGGTACCCATTACCCAACATACATCTCTTTGCACATCTTTCCATGTGAAAGTCCTGCACCACCCCCCCCCCCCCCCCCCCCCCCCCTCCCCCCCTCTCCCTCC
>NW_007414780.1:0-587 GCF_000475195.1 Diaphorina citri
AATTGAACTTCTTATCGAGAACAGTACCTTTTACTGTATGCTCATACAAACTTAATCGAGACTCGTGATCATCAGGTATTAGGTAGGTATAAATGTGTGAACTCTCATCCCTCCTAATTTTCTTTGAGTAACCTCTTGAATGCGAATCCAGAATAGCAAATTTTCAAGGTATAAGTACCTACCTGGATCTATTTTGTAGAACACGTGCCACTTGAGTGCTACACTAAAATAAGTGCCTACGCATACGAAGGCTAGAAAAGGCAAAAAATGGGATGGGAGAGATAGCAACTGAATTATAAGTAAATAAAACAAGATATGGGAATATTTAAAACTGTGTTCTCGACAAGCAAAAGAGTAAAATACACACTAGCATACTTTTTTCTAACGATATTAATATGTAAAGTGGACTGTGTTTCAGGTATTGTATTTCAAGTAGGTAGGTTATGTACTGGACTGTGTTATAAAACCTTAGGCAGAAGGGGGAATGTAATAACAAGTAAGGTTTTCTAATAGAGTTGTAAATGATTGATGGATTAAATGCATGAAAAGTAACCACTGCAAGCCTGTAGTTGGCCAACCGTTGCACC
>NW_007414781.1:0-587 GCF_000475195.1 Diaphorina citri
GAAAGAGAATTCGAATGAGATCTTTGAATAACAGATTTTTTTTTTTTTTTTGGTTGCTACCTATCTTACCTAAAGCAGGGTCCACATACATATCATAACGGTTTACTTGATAGTTTGCCTGACAGGTCTAGTTCGAATAAGTAATGTGGAGTTATGGGTTGTGGAGAAGAAAATTGAGAAAACTTTGCTATTTACACGCAACATACATACGTTGTGTACAGTTACTAGTAAACTCTTACGTATGTAATGTGCATCTGCGCCCTGCAGACTGCACAGTTGGTCTCTCCTAACTCTCTTGCTTCATCTGTAGTGAATACCATGGGGCATTTCAAACACATGATAGTAAAGTACCTACAAGTTTTTCGTAAGCGTATATATAAGTAAGCCTAGTCATAAATCAAAACCATGCAACTTAAGTAATATGGGTGACAAGCAACGCGTGTTTCGAGCTTTGGTCTGACTTTTGTTCTTACTTATTCCCCCTCTAAATATTTTGTTCTGAGTAATATTACAGATCGGTAAAGCACTCGTGCCTTACAAGACTTCAAGTAAGTCATTGAAGTGAACTATTTCATTGAAATGAAAAC
>NW_007414782.1:0-587 GCF_000475195.1 Diaphorina citri
CAATTTATAGATACTGAATGAAAGAGCTTTTCTTGTCTTTTAGATGCTCATACTTGGAAATACAAGGTGGTGGTGGTGGTGGTGGTGGTGGTGGAGAAGGGTTTAAAGGCTTTTCAGGTTCAACTTCTTTGAATTATGGTTGATCGAAAACTAATGATCTCCAGAAAGAGTTGTTTTATGGTTAAACGTAATTTTCACGCACGAAAAGTATTTATTTATTTATACATTCTCATATGATATAACCTAATAGATGTAAAGTTGCCCGTTTAAATGTTAGGTGTACAGATATTTTCTTTAGAAGAATAAGATGGCGCCAAAAATTATACAATACACCCAACGAGAAAAAGCTGGAGAGCATTTCGAAGTAAACACTCCGATTTTTTTCTGCCATTGTCGTTGAGTAAACAGGATATTTGTTTGTAGAAAACATATTGACTTTGTTAAAGGAAGATACTTGTATACAATGTGTGTCAGATTGTCAGATACACGGTCGTACAGCATTTTGTCCCTGTTACGGTAACTCTAGGGAGGGGCAGAGGACTGTAAAGGGCTGCCCTTATTTTGGGGACTTTTCTTTGGAGCCACTG
>NW_007414783.1:0-587 GCF_000475195.1 Diaphorina citri
GTGATCTGACTAGAGTGAAGGACTCAAGTGTGCTGGGATGCAAAGGAAGCACCTGTAGATTGGCAAGGAAAAGATTAATACGTGAAATTAAACTAATCTATCGGTCATATATTATGTTGTATGAATATATGGCCGCGAGCGAATTTTGGAGGGCATAAACCATAAAATCACTCGAGTGATGATTAGGATCGGCCGAGTTGGTTTTACTTTCGATTTTAGATCGCTACAGTGGATTCAAGTATTAGGAAAGTTGGAGGGTAAACAAAAGTGAAAAGTATCCTAATATTAGCCCTTACCCTGTTTGTGGAGGAGGTGAGGGAGGTGAATCGAGTACCATCTGGTATCCCCCTTACCGAGAGTGTGCCTTTTTTTATGTCTGTAGAAAAGGGTGCATTGTGTGAATATCTGACACTGTCAAAAAACTTGAGTTTCCGATGGAAGAGAAAAATAACAAAAGGAATTATGAACCGTCTTGGGCGCTGAAGAGGACGAAGAATTGAATACATTAGCATTAGCAGCGTTAGTTATGTTTTTCTATTTCTTTGAATAATTTATTCGTAATGTTACCTGCTACAGGTGTCTGCTCT
>NW_007414784.1:0-587 GCF_000475195.1 Diaphorina citri
TCAACGAATGCTTCCAACAAAGGAAATGTTGAAACAATAGGCAGGTAGATAAGAATATAGTTAGGTATTTAGCTAGGTAGGTAAGTAGTGGTAGATTTAGTAGATTAGGTATGCCGGAAAACCTGCGGTGGAGTTGACAAGAAAATCTCTGACAGGATAAAAATATAGCTCTGTGAAAACCTTGATTGCGTCCGGCAGTTACAGAGATACAAACCTGTTAAGTAGATACATAGTAGCAAAATTTTATTCTACATCTACAAATATAGGTATAGATTTATTGCAAGTACCTATGTACCTATCTAATCTAATTATCTACGATATAGGATTACAGGCAGGCACTAATATTCCTCTGTGGTGTAATTTTTAGTACAATAGATTTGTATTGTGACCTATACCAACATACCTATGAAAGGTAGCCCTTGAACTTTAAACCTGGGAGGTAGGACAGGATAGGAGAAAGCTAGCCGCTTCGAGAACGAAACTTATCTGTTCTGTTTAGGATAAAATCGGCTCCGGCCGGGAATTGAACCCGCAACCTAGCGGTTACTACCCTCCAAGCTAACTAGGCTGGCTGATTTTTGTCATAA
>NW_007414785.1:0-587 GCF_000475195.1 Diaphorina citri
AAAAATTTTTTTTTTTTTTTTTTTTTTTTTTTTTTTTTAATGCCAAAAACTGTAGGTATTGTGTGTTGTAGGTACCAAGAAGTCATGAGGATATAATTGAGTAAATTTACTTTGCTGAGCATTCTATTTGGGCAATGGGCACCCAAGACCCAGACATTTAAGTTATAAAAGTATGTCTCACCTTTCACTTAGATTTTACTTAGCTAGATGTGGCTGAAATCTATTTCACTTGAGCTGAATGCACCCAAAAATAAACAGCAGATTTTGTAGACTCTATCAGTCACCCATTAGGAACTGGTGTGTTCAATAGATTGGTATGCACCAGTCCTAAGGGCTGATTTGTGTTTTTTTTTTATTTTTTTTATTATTATTATTTTTTAACAATGGAATCTAAGTAAGCTTAGTAGATTTTTATTTGTATTTTTTTTTTCTCCTTTTACTTAGGATAGAAGAATAAATAAAGTGTCTAGGATCGAACTCGCGACCTCCACACTGGGAGCTAGCAGTGTCTTACCGTATATACATCATTCTTACTGAAGCATACAATACAATCTCCGGGCTGTATATTATCCAGTGATCCTACTGCT
>NW_007414786.1:0-587 GCF_000475195.1 Diaphorina citri
GGTTCAATCCCAGCGGAGGCGTGGAATTTTATGCTCATTTATTCGGGAATTTGAACACAGGATAACAGAGCTCTAATCCTCAATGGGATGTCCGATTTTTGATATGCGGAAAACAACATAATTGGTCCAATTTGAAAGTCATCTAACCAGGAAAAGTGGCTCGAAAGTAAGCTGCCTAGCCTAACCTAGCTTGGAGCCTAGAAGGGTAATTCCGCAAGGGGCGAATTTTATCCTAATAAGGTCCGTTCTCAGAACGACTGTCTTTCTCCTAGCCTGTCTTTCTTCTCCCTTCGCTTTCGGGACGATAAGACCTCAGCAGTTACAGTTCCCTCTATCAAAACTCTTGAAAATCTTCTTCTTCTACGCCTTTTCCCCTGCTCAGACGGGGTAGGCGTTTTTCCTCAGTCTCTCAATCAGCCCTAGGGTGATTTCTTTTGGACTGACATTTGGTTTTGGCTACAAAAATTTTACAAGTGGATGCCCTTCGCACTCAACCGTTGCTATTTCTTGCAACGGAAATTTCAGGCTGGTATACTCCCTGTTTAAAGTCCCCCAGCCAGACAATCTTCCTGGGAGCGATTGACTTA
>NW_007414787.1:0-587 GCF_000475195.1 Diaphorina citri
ATCCTGTATTTCCCTTAGCAGTTACAGTTCCCTCTATCAGACCCCTGGAAAAAAACACCAAACCAAAGAGGAGAGTTATATAGTAGAAATGTTCATGATAATACCCATGACTCCCCTAAACTTGTCCTTCTTCAGGATAAAATCCGCCTTGAACGGGAATCGAACCCGCGGCCTAGCGCTTAAAAAGCAGACTCGTTACCAACCAAGCTAACGAGGCTGATGAAAAAAAAGAAAAATAGAAAGTAAAAAAAGAAGTAATGAAAGAAGGAAGGAAGACAGGATAGGAGAAAGACAGCCTTGATTTCCGAGAATTTAAGTTACTGGCCAATTTATAATGAAAGAAGGAAGGAAGACAGGATAGGAGAAAGACAGCCTTGATTTCCGAGAATTTAAGTTACTGGCCAATTTAAAGTAATGAAAGAAGGAAGGAAGACAGGATAGGAGAAAGACAGCCTTGATTTCCGAGAATTTAAAGTTACTGGCCAATTTAAAGTTGTTTTTTCTTTTGGTTATGCTGAGGCGCTGAGCACGTCAGATAATTATTTTCTTCGTAGGTACTAGGTACATACCTACATACAAAAGATGAG
>NW_007414788.1:0-587 GCF_000475195.1 Diaphorina citri
AAAACTCCTCAACATCCCTCACTATAAGTTCCTTATACATATTTTACCAGTGAGAAGGTCCGGGGCATGATTCGGACACAGCCCAGGCTTATGGCTATTAGAATCTCGGTGGCTAATCGAGTAAAGTTTTTCATTCTGAGTGACAATAAACAAGACAATTATGAGTCGAGCGGAAAACGGGAAAACATTGCGAGAAAAGCGGTTTCCAAAATGAGGCCCAGTGATACAGGAAAGGTCTCGTGTCAAAAAATTTGTGTAGGCGAAGCGAAAACTTTTTTTGTTCTTCTTCTATAGGTTTGATAGAGGGAACTTGTAACTGATGAATTCTTATTGTCCCGAAAGGGAAGAGAGAAGGAAGACAGGATACCTAGGAGAAAGTCAGCCGTTCCGAGAATGAACCTTATC
Organism: Diaphorina citri; assembly: GCF_000475195.1. Taxonomy (NCBI): domain Eukaryota; kingdom Metazoa; phylum Arthropoda; class Insecta; order Hemiptera; family Psyllidae; genus Diaphorina; species Diaphorina citri. Next base: position 406 of record NW_007414788.1, read on the forward strand.
TGTTTGCCTTGTTTTCGTACATCACTAAAATAGGTATGAAACCTCGCCATTTTTTTATTTTACATTTTGGCTCTAAGTACATTCAGCAACAAAATATTATTATAGTGTTGATTGCACAAATTCTGTTTGGATACCTCCTGCTGTTAAGTGTCTTCCATCTGTTTTTAGACCTGAAGTGCAGT
>NW_007414789.1:0-587 GCF_000475195.1 Diaphorina citri
AAAATTTCAGATTTCAGTCGAGATTTTTCACATGCGGATTTTTTGTTGGATCCGTTGATTAAAATTTCCATATGTTTATCTGAATACCTGTGTATCGCTGCATATTTATGTATCTTTACAGTTGTGCATGTACAATAATTTTATTAATACTCGTACATTACTTATACTTATTCTGAAAGTTGCATAGAGTTGACCATTTGTCTACTGCTCGGGTGAAGAGACTTTTCAACTCCTATTCCAGCAGGTACATTCTCTTTTATTCCTTGTGGGCAATTTATTGGTGTTCCTTGAAAAACCCATTGAGTACCCCTCACATGCGCTCCTTATAACTTATAGACGCACTGCGCCACAGAGGTTACGATTACGACCTACCATAATGTTTACTACTACTATTACTACTGTTTTTTCACTATTCCTAGTATTTTCTCTGTTGTTGCGTTCCACAACGTAATTCTACACAGCCCAGTCTATCGGTTACCCCGGGTAGAGGTCCCCTTGTCTGACCACAAAAATTGGACTAAGGTTCAGTCTAATATCTAATTGGATCATTATTAACTCCGTACAGTCGGTAGGTATAGTTGAAGTTA
>NW_007414790.1:0-587 GCF_000475195.1 Diaphorina citri
CATCCAGGAAGTGCCCAAACCCTGAAGAATTGTCAAGCCAATTATACTTGGCCGAATATGTCCGAATCAATACGGGAATATGTGAGGCAATGTACAGTTTGCGCTCGCACTAAGGTGGTAGGTCGTACCAACAAACCATGCCTGGTACAACGTCAAGTAGTAACACCAATGCACACTCTGTCCGTGGATATTATGGGACCTTATACACGTTCCAAGAAAGGAAAACGCTACCTCCTAGTGATATCAGATACTTTCTCACGGTGGGTCGAAGCTTTCCCATTACCTCAGGCAGATACTAAGAGAATTTTACCTCTACTGCAAGAATGGTTTTGCAGGTATGGTTATCCCGAGGTGATAATCACAGATAATGGTCCCCAATTCGTTTCCAGAGTCTGGAAGGAGAAAATGAGTGAATTAAACATTATTCACCATACCACCGCTATCTACACTCCTCGCCAAAACCCAGTCGAAAGACAGAACCAAAATATCAAGACCAAGTTAAGAATGTTCCTTCTTGACAAAGGGCATAATAGATGGGATGAGGAACTGGATAAGATTCTGTTTTCCATTCGGAACTCTGTGTGTCA
>NW_007414791.1:0-3570 GCF_000475195.1 Diaphorina citri
GTGCCAGCATGGTAGGTAAACATTGGATGTTAGGATTGTTGAGATATTGGGAAAAATCCTACAATGCTGCAGTGAGCACCATAGTTGTGATATAATAACACAAAGACAAAGAAACTGCAAACTATTTGTAAATTTTGGGCCCTACGCTCCCCTGTTTGGACTCCTTTCCGAGTGAGTTCTACAGTTGACAAACCCACTAACTATCATTGTTGCAGGTATCTTGTACGTGGGAAGACATCAAGCTACTGCGGAACGAGATGGAAAAGTCGCTCAGTAATTCCAACACGTCCAACCATTTCCGAGTCAAACTGCTCAACGCTTCCCTGCAAATGCAGACTGCACTTAGTATAGAAAATCTAGGTGAGGAAACAATATCATTAATTGATTACCTTCATACCTATTCAATTCTATAAGGAAGGAAATTTTAATCCAAAATTCTAAAATCTGCATAATATAAAGGTCTTTTTCTGTCTAGAATTAGACACAACATACACGTATTCCAAACTACCTACATTTTTACTTTCCTTATCCTATAGGAAGGAAAGTAATGTAATCGGGTCAAATTTTCGATGGTCAGTTTTTAGTGCCAAAACACGTTTTGAGGTCCCTAGAGCCTAAATCCAAAGTTTCAGCCATTGGTCTGTGTGTGTGTCTGTCTGTAAACAAAATATCTCGAGAACGGTAAGAGCTAGAGACTTGAAATTTGGTATGTAGCTGCCAAATGTGACAAGGATGCGACACGAAACTTTTGGTTAAGACCGTGTCAAACGGTTGGCGGCATTTTACCCGCCAGACAGCGGTATCATGCCGCGCTACCCGTTGCACGATTTAACAATTTCGTGTCGCATCTTGTCACTTGCAGATAGATACAATTGTCAAGTCTCTAGTCGTTACCGTTATCTGAGATAATGTTGTTACAGACAGACACACACACAAGACATTGGTTGAACTTTGGATATAGGCTCTAGCTGGACCGTCAAAAGTGGTTGGCACCGCTTTGGACAGGATTTCGATACCGGTTTTTGGCGTTTGTCCAGCTACTAATCGGACAAAACTGGTTTAGAGAATTGTAAAATCTTAAGGGTAAAAGAACACTCCAATAAGCATCATATCCAGTAGGATAAGGGAAAGCGTGTGATGTTCAACCAGACCCAGATTTTTTTTTTTTTACTTTCCATATCCTTATGGGAAAGGAAAGGAAATGTAAGTCGGTCCCGATTTTTTTTACATTGTTCGAACCAAGTATTAAAAGTTCATAGCCAGGATTTAGTTATAGTCGCGTCTGCCTTGTAAGCGCTAACCGCGGGCGCTCAATTCGCCGTCCGGGGCGGGATTTTACTCCTGAACGGATAAGGTTCGTTTCGGAACGGCTGGCTTTTCTCCCTACCTGCTTCCTTCTGTCTTAGATTTCGGGGGCGTTAAATGACCCATAGCAGTTACAAGTTCCCTCCATCAAAACCCTTTTTGCACTTGGGCAAGTCCCAAAATGTTGAAAACTCTTTTTGTCGAGGTTCTTCGAATATCTTCTTGAGGTAGGACCTTGTGTGGTTAAAACCCCTCAATTAAAATAAATAAAAAAACACCCTACCATCGGGTGGTGGTAGTGTGCAAAGCGCGCGGCCTGGGAAAGGACAGGAGGGGTGGGTTCAATCCCAGCCGAGGGTAGAAATGTTTATCCTCATAATAATTTGAGATTTTGGACCAAAAATAATAGTAAGTAGGCCTACTTGGACTCCAAAATAAAAAGGAACTTTTCATGGTCTTAATGCCGAGCAGTAATAGACAGTATACATAACATTATTATATTCTATTCCTCTCCATTTCCAGGTTCAACTTACCCAACCGGTCCATCCAAGGTGATAGTGAAGGCACCAATCCCGTCCATGTCCTCTCATTCAACTACGTGAAGAATTTCAAGAAGTATATCCGTGCCAATTCAAGGAATGGCTGGGCCGCTCCAACAAGCACTGAACCCAAAATGAACCCCAACCTGTGCAATGTGAACGTAAACAAATGGTGCACTCCGGAAAAACCGCCTCCATGGCAATCCTTGTACAGTAAATATAAACTGGGCGTGCGCAGAATACTGGTGTTTTAAGAGGAACGGGTATTGGGTAAAAATCCGGGGGCGTTTCAAAAATATTTCTTTTGTAATAGAGGGTCGCTAATGCCCTTTAGGGTAGATCCATATAGTTATGATGTAATAGTTGCTTAATATGACTTATGTATTTTAGTTTTATTTGAAAGGAGGTATATAAACGGGAAGAATGCTACGGTTTTGTCGTTGCCATGGGGTGAAGGAAAGGAGTGGAGACAGGAATATAAGAATGACCAATCGTTTCCGAGACGGAAATCTATCTGTGTTTAGGAACCTTTAGAAAATTCGTCAACCGGGAGAACCCCATTCGATCAATCCCAGAAAGCAGATTTTTGCTAAATCCTCCTAAGTTAACCTAGCGGCTAAGGCAAAACTTATTTATTTATTAATTATTTAAGAAAGGTTTTGACCCCAGAGGGAACTGAAATGCTATGGTCTTAATCGCCGAAAACGAAGAGAGAAGGAAGACAGGATAAGGAGAAATGCCAGCCGTGTCCAGAACGAAACATATCCCATCAGGATAAAGAGTCCCGCCCCCGCGGGCGGTGAATCGAACCCGCGCCAAAGGCGCTTTTACAAAGCAGAGCGCTACACCAAACAAGCACTAGGCTGCGAGCGTTATTGTAAGCTTGAGTCCAAATCATCCCCCACTCCAATCCCCTAAACCCAATCCGCTTCTGTTCCTCAGGACCGTAGATCACGTATCATGCAAGCAGTGAAATCAATGGCCCATCAAGGTCTGTATCGGGCACTGAAAATGAGAAGCTCCCGTAGATCAACTGCAAGTCTAGGTGCCGTCCCAAACTCCCAATGGTACCTCCCCAATTGTAAAGTCAGAGACAATCCCATGTAACTGCGTAAGGTATTATTATAATCTTGATGGCTTTTTTAAATAGAGTTTGAAAGGTGGCGATAGTTCCTACCTCCTACATAAACTGGAAACTCCGCACAATGGGAATTTCGTCAGAAGTTCAAATGTAACGTAATAGAGGTTTTGAACGTCTCAGGGAACGAATAAAAATAATTGGTGAAATGCCACTGACAACGAAAAGGAGAAAAAGTACCTATTACGAATCGGTTCCAATTTTTTTTTGTTGTTTTGTTTATTTTGATTTATGGTTGTTACAAATCTCTAATGAACCTGTTTGATTTCAGGGATGAATGGGAGGTGCTTCGTAGTCCTCCACCGCAATCTGACAAGCTAAAATGTCCCTGACGAGCAACAGAGAAGGTCCTAGAAACACGTCAAACCCTTACATTCGAAATCGACTAGTTCGATAGTTAAGTGGATTAGGATAAACGGTTGCTGTACATAGGTAAGAGAACGTTCTAGAAACGATCGTAGCAAATGGATATGTTTTTTCGACCTTTCGGGTGTGGAGACCATAAGAACCAGGAGGCGCCTGAAACCTATAGGTTTGGCTGGACTATTTGGGGCAATACATTGTTTAATTACCTATTCACTGGGACCA
>NW_007414791.1:9677-10331 GCF_000475195.1 Diaphorina citri
ATTTTAATTTATTATGGTGCGTCAACACAAAATTAAATGTTATATACACCTATTGAGAATTACCTAAATTTTTATTTGGGTTCTACGGAGGAATTCGAGGGGAGGAGAGATATCGTTGTCTCTAAGACAAGAGAGTAGAGTGGAAGATAGATTGAGGGAGGTCCTAACATTTGAGTAGTTTTGACATTCATTTAATATGTGCTTAACAGTAATTTGGCAGCCACAAGGAACACAGATGGGGGGGTTTTCTCTCTTCATAAGGTGGACGTGCGTTGTATTCGTATGACCAATACGTAGACGAATAAGACAAACCTGGTCATTACATATTGGGGTTCCACGGTTTGTTTTCCGGTTTTATTTCGCGGAGTTTGTTGTTCTGCAAGTTATGCCACTCGGAGACTTTATTGCTAAAACTCCTTCAATTAAATAAATGTCTAAAAAATATCTTCCTCCTCCATTCCAGGTCAACTTTACCACCGTCCCATCAAGGACAGTGAAGGCACCATCGTCATTCCTCTCATCAACTACGTTAAGAATGTCAAGAGTATATCCGTGCTCAATTCAAGATGGCTGCCCCTCACCAAGCTGACCAAACGAACCAACCTGTGCAATCTGAACGAGAACAATGTCTCGGAAATGCTCATGGCATCTGTA
>NW_007414792.1:0-587 GCF_000475195.1 Diaphorina citri
AATGATAACCGGTTGATAGCTTGGCAGGTCGGTAGATTAATCCGACGGACGTCTGAGTTTCACAAGGAAAATTCTTATTGTAAAAATTAATACTTTTACGAATTGACAAGATGGCAGGAAGGTATGTGGCTACCTATAGGTGACTATGGCTAATAAAATTTATACCTTATAGGTACCTACATATCTTCTAAAGGTGCACATATGTAATTGTATATAGTAGTATGACTGATCTATGAACTTGGGTTGGTCCAGTGAGTCAAGTGAGTACTTAAACTGCCTGTCCGTCATGAACATCAGTTACAGTTCCCTCTATCAAACCGCTTAAAAAAAGGGGGGTTTTCACGTCACCCATTTGATTTACACAGGCCAGTATTTCATGAAATCTGAATTAACTGAAAACTGTCTGTGGTAAGATCGGGTATTAGTAATTTTCACTTTGCCAATTTCCGCTGCTGGTTTTTTCGGCCGCACTTGGGCCGGGTGAGGTTAATGTTAGTAGGCAGGTAGCTTGTGGCCGGGGAAAAAGTAAGGGGGAAGAAGAAAAAAAAAACCATCAGAGGAAAAAAGTTAACTACACACCTCTACTC
>NW_007414793.1:0-587 GCF_000475195.1 Diaphorina citri
ATTATAATGAGAGAGGCCCATCTCCAAGAAGTTAGGCAATAGCTTAGGAGATGACAAAAATTGTAATTTATTATATGTAAAATAAATGAGAAATATTAATCAATCAATCAATCAAAACCCCTCTTCAGTGTCTCTCTTCCTGTTTCTCTCTCTCTCCTTTCCTTTTCTCTTTAAAACCCTTTATAACTCTTCCTCTCACCTTATTCTCTTTCTATGTATCTCTCTTCCTCTCCCTCCTTCTCCCTTTCTGAGCGTCTCTCTTTCTCTTTTTCCCTTCCTTTCTCTCTCTTTATATTGCCTTCTCTCTCTTTTTCCCTCCCTCCTTATCTCTTTCTCTTCATTCCACCATCCCTCTCTCTCGTTCTCCTTGTCTCCTCCTCTCCCGTTTCTCCTTCTGTCTCTTTCTCTCGTTTTCTCCTAATTGCTCGTCGCTTATTTGTTCCTCGTTGTAAAAATGTAAATTTAATGTTTGCTTAGAGTAAACAACGATGGCAAAACAGAGGGAGACGGAGACATAGAGAGAGAGAGAGAGAGAGAGAGAGAGAGAGAGAGAGAGAGAGAGAGAGAGAGAGAGAGAGAGAGAGAGA
>NW_007414794.1:0-522 GCF_000475195.1 Diaphorina citri
CCTGTTTTGGTAAAACCCTCCCTCAAACACAACCAGAGGCTTGAGAAAAAGATTTTTTTGTGAAAAAAAAAAAAAAAAAATTTTTTCAATTCGATTTTTCTTCAAGTTTCCACTGAAACCCATTGAATTTCTCCTGATAGAAAAGTACCCCTTTTTGTCCTCTTTAATCCCATTATCTTGAATTTTCTGAGAAATCATTATTTACGGAGATATTAACGATACAAAGGGAGAATTCGTCAATTTCCTACGTTACTATGAATCCCTGTCCACCTGTTTCTTGCTATCGCCGCACCGAATTTCCTCCAAAAACAACACGAACAACAAAACAAGTAACAACAACAACAACCACAACAACAACACCAACAACAACGGTGGACAAACAATTTTCCCCACCTGATCGCCTTATTTCCTCCTCCTCTTCCACCATTAACAACAACATCAACTACAACAACAACAACAACAACAACAAAAACAACAACAACAACAACAACAACAACAACAACAACAACAACAACAACAACC
>NW_007414795.1:0-587 GCF_000475195.1 Diaphorina citri
GGGGAAGATTTTTTTTTATTATCATTATTAATGAACAACTACCTACTCTTATTTTATGTCTGCCAGCAAAGTATTGTAGATATTACTACTAAGAATAATATGACGTAATCCTGAATCTCTAATGAACTGTTGACCCCTCCATAAACCTTATCATCATCACGCCAAGTTTCTCCTTATCTGTCGAAAAAAATGACTGCGGTCTTTCTCGCGCCATTTGTTCATGTTTGGTGCTGTTTTCTCGGTATTTCGTTCACACATGTTTAATTGGCTTTGTAGACAAGTACCTAGTGTTTGAATAGATCAAATAGGAAAATCACAATACCCAAATCACACATGCCCTTGCTGCTTGGCGTGTCAGTAAAAAAATAATAGTGCCCTACGTTTGAGCTATTTGGGTTGCCCAATAGTATTTCCTTCCCCTAATAGTATTTTTATTTGTTTCTTATTCACAGCTGGAATGCCAAGATCAGGGAGATACTATTCGAGATAAAGATACTCCAGAGTTTCTGCAAGTCCATGCCAAACTACGAGCCAAAATGGAATCCAAGTAGAACACCACCCAATCCAACCTGAATTTTCCTTTCGGA
>NW_007414796.1:0-587 GCF_000475195.1 Diaphorina citri
GTAGGAGGTGGCCGGGCCCCAAAATTTCGGACCTTGACGTATAGTAAAGGAGAAAAATGAAGGTCAAAGGGGGGGGGGGCCTCGGCCACCCCTCTAAATACGGCCCTGATCTTACCCCTCCCAACCAATACCTCCTCCCTCCCCGGTTACGATGGCACCGGTGCACGGCGTTAACTCAAAGCTAGTTAAAAAGAAAAAAAATCTGCCAGCCCAAGTTAGCTTGGAGGTTAGCGAGTCTCTCTTGTAAGTTCCGGGTTCGATTCCCTCGTGGGGCGGATAATTGTGTTCAAAACGCTAGGTATATACTCTCGCCTATTGAAGAAACCCAACCTAACCTAACCCAACCTCACCTTTTTGGCGGTTTTCGCTGTAATTTAACAATATCTCGGGAACGGTATAAGCTAGAGACTTGAAATTTGGTATGTAGTTCACAAATGTGACAAGGATGCAACATAAAACGTTTGGTTGAGATGGTTGCTGCGCTTGGCGGTATTTTGACCGCTTTTGATAGATTTCGACCGTTTTTTGGCGGTTTTCAGCTATAGCAACAGAACGGTTAGAGATATTGTAAAAGTTAGGGTAAAAGA
>NW_007414797.1:0-587 GCF_000475195.1 Diaphorina citri
CGGTCTTCACCAATCACGATATTGAGTGCCATCATGACTGGCGATGGAATGAAATAATAATTTTTAGTGGACATTATCCAGTGAAGAATAATTGGACGAATTGAGTACTAAATTCAACACGAGATTTTGCTTTTTATTTGTCTGATGCATGATAAATCTCAATTAGGTATTAAGGTATTATACAAATATTGATTGTCTAGATTTTTTGTTCAGCATATTAAAGAAATATGATTAGTTTTCGGCCCCGTAAGGTCATGAAGCGCCTTTTTCTGAGCGAGTTCACTACACTATTAGTACCAACCAGCTGTGGCAACCAGCTGGTTCGTTATTATTCAATGAAGAGCAGGCATAAGTAGCTGCGGCATACTCATGCCAAATCAAGTACTTTTATGGCCGAGAGAATAGAGAAATGCCAATTGTTGCCAAATCACCAGGCCAATTCAAGACGCCAACTGCCAAATCATGAGGAACGGCGCAGTTAAAATTGATGTGCCTATTTAATTATTTTTTAAGTATACAGGGTGGTTCGTGATTTGCGAACCACGCTTATATCTCAGAAACGGCTGGGAATTAAGGAATGAAATAAA